>NW_015656157.1:1772892-1786775 GCF_001515625.1 Sinocyclocheilus rhinocerous
AAAAGGTTTTTTTTTTTTTTTTTTTTAACAGTTTCAGTTAACAATATAACAATACTGCTTTAAAGCGACAAAATTTCATGTTTTAATGAATAATATCAAATAAATACAACTCCACAGAACGTCCTTGAGGATTCAATGTTATTTCTCTTATGAATGTACTTATCAAAGAAATATTGTATCTGCAGCTGCCTATAATTATTTAGTTTTTATACCTCTGTGTAAATCCACAACTTCTGCAATAGGCTATCAGAGCTAAATTATACATGGTAACTGTTGTTAGTGTTAACTACAATTCAGTCATATATCTGGGAGGGTAAACAGGCAGTTCTAATCAATTATTAATATGAAAATGAGTTGAGGCCCAGGTTCCTTAAAGGCAGAGTGCATCCAGAAATTAAAACACATAATTCGAAACCCGTATAAACAATAAACCTGTATAAATCCACTGTGGAGAACACACAAAAAATATGTTTAGCAGAATGCCCAGGCTGCTCTTTACCATAAAATGAAAGTGAATGGTTTCATTGTATGGAAAAGTCAATGAAGTAAATATTTTTTGCCAAAATATTCCTTTAATCTATTCATGCCGTACTAGGTTTTAACTAATAGCTTAGAATGCTTTCCTTTTACACAAACCAGACATTTTAAACAGAGCTTAGAAAAGATGCATTAAAATTCACAGAAAAGTGGTGAAAAGATGGTTATGTAACAGGAATCCAAGACTTTTGACATCATCAAAACACATCCAGCGGGAATTAGGCAAGCCATACTGTACATCTGCTCAGGTTTCTGAGGCAGGTGCCAAGAACGATGCCAGTCTATGTGACACACACCCACACACCCACTGTCACCTTCGGACGCTGGTTGTGAATCCACTGCCTGTTTAATTACAGAGTGGTGGCAGACGTGCCATGGATCAGAATGTCTGTGTGGGATGTGTTCAAAGAAACATGGCTTAGTATCGTTTAGAATTCTGAGGCTCCTACAACAGATCTTCTACAACAGACCAATCTGATTTGCATGTCATCTTGCATTAAATGGCAATCAAGAAACTGAGCAAGACAAGCGAACACGGGTAAGCGGTCCATTGCAAACTGCAGACCAAAAAGGCTAACAGTAAGTGCATATGAAAGACATTCAGCCAAAGATTTGCACCATGTATTTCCAGGGAGCCACTATTCATACTCTCAGTCACTGATATAAAAAAAATCTAAAATCTAGGTTGCATTATGCTAACGCAATATTTAACATGAACTAACAATAAAGTATAATTTTACAGCATTTATTGCATTTATTATCTTGGTTAATGTTAATTTCTACATGAAAATGAAACATAACATACATTACAAACATTAAAATAATTGCAACCAAAGCTAAAATTAATAAATTAAGGTATCATTGTGCTTAATTTTAAACACTAAAATACTGCAATTGTTACTTTAGACAAAAATAACTGCAAAAAAAGAATAAATAAACAAATAATTGTGCTACTTTTGACATTTAAATAACTGCAAAAAAAAGCTAAATGTCTCGTTGTGCCTCATTTTTAATATCAAAATATCGCAAATTTGTGTTACATTTTTAACATGAAACAAATGCAACCATAGGTAAACGAACATTCAGCTGAATGTCAATGTTGCTTATTTTTAATATTAAAAATTTCTGTTAAAAAAACTTTTAATGCAACCTAAGCTTAAGATAAGAAACGAAAGTTTAGCTAAATGTCTCATTGTGTCTCAACTTTTAATATTAAAATGTACAATTAAATTATGAATATAAATATTTAGAAATGAAAATGTATATAAATCTGTACATCAATAATGATTTTTAATGGCTTTGTTATGCAAGCATGTAATATGTGAAAATATCATTACAATATTTTAATATTAAAATGCATCGCTTAATTTCATACAGTATGTTACAGATATTCGTCTCTCTATCCACAAAAGGGTCCTTGCCTGAAAAATGCTGAAGACCCCTGATTTATACATCTATCCATCTGTCAATTTAGACCACATGATTCAAAAAAAAATATTGGATTTTATTTTATACAAAAATATATATGATATTAGTTCATTCAATAAATGTGGATAGCCATTACGGCAAATAAAATCACACCTGTAATGTTGTCTGTCCATCAAGAAGGTTTTGAACTTCATTTTACCACCATACAGTAAACACAGTTAAAAATAGCTATATCATACATCAAAGCAGATCCCATTTGAGCAGAGGAGCAAACTAAAGCTCCATTTGGAATATCAAGGGAACACACCCCTGATTCCTGGCTGCATTTAAAACACGGGTGGATTCGCCACACTGATGCAAGTCATTTCTAGTACATCTCTATGAACAAACTGCACATTTTATAAAATAACTAGACAAATAAAGCAATAAAAGAGTAAGTTATTAAGCTAAAATAATAATAAAAAATAGCCATTGCACAGAGGGGACACTCCTTCTACCTTACATTTCATTCTGTAACCTTACAGTTCAGCTTCATTTGCATGAATACAAACCAATAATATTAAACTCCACAGGGGACGAATATGTAACCGATTATTGATCAGATTGAAAAGCATGTACGCGCTTGTAAACTATGCATTTTAATTAAATGCGATATCAAGTGATTTGTTAAAATCGGTGTGACACATTTAACCCTTAATATGACTAAATATATACACTACATGTATATTATACATAACCAACAGCTGGTTTAAGTAATGCATCCATGCATGAAATAACGTAGGCTACTTACCTCCAACACACAGCAGTGACATCTCTTTATTTATTATTATTCTCGTCCTTTTGCGTTATTTTAGATAATAAAACTGCTATTAAAACGAAGTATGGATTTTATTTTTACGTTGAGAAACCTCCCCTTCCCGTTATCAAACTCTACCCCAAAATATACAAAAATAACAGCAGCTGCTATTCCGAATCCTGCAGATAATTCAACCCGAGGGTGTTTAACCACCCTCTCGACGTGAACCGCTGTTAGTCGGGCTGTGTGATTTTTAGCGCGGTTTTTTCAGCCGCTCGTAACGCGACGCACAGCCATCTTGTTCAGCACCGCCGCCGCGAGGAGAGCTACTACCGTGACGTCACGACCCAGGCGGCGCTGACAGCAGCAGAGCACGCGGACGCCTCTCCGCTCCTTTAACCCAGCGGAGGCTAACCAAAGTGTGTGGAGCAATGATTAAGAACTGTAAATTAATAATGCTCGGCAATTAAAAATATAGTTTTAATTGTAAATGAATTTTTGGGGTCCGAAAGAGTCCAATGCCTCTTTTTAATCCGTCGAAAAACCTACTTAAAGAAATAGTTCACCCTAAAATAAACATTCCAAAATTGTCATAAATTACTCACCGACATGTTGTTCTAAACTCGTGTGACTTACTTTCTTCGGTGAAACAAAAACGAAGAGTGAACAACGGCCTCAGACTCCATTAACTTGTCAAAAAATATGCTGTGAAAGTGAATGGTGACTGAGGCTGTTTGTCCGCAACATTATGTAACATCTCCTTTTATGCCAATTCCTAATTTTATGAGAATATTAAATAAAAAATAACGCTACAGAGAATTTTTTACTGCAATTGTCTTTCAAAAACTGTGGTTGCAATTATAAAATAATAGCCTACTTTTTCTTGGATTTAAAGTATTAAGAGTTAAATCATTTAAAAAATACATTGTATGACAGTTGTGACTTATTAATCATTTTATATGACTTACATTCGTTTTGGCTGCATTCAGTAAGAGAAGATGGACAAAGTCATATTCAATTCTTAGGTCTGGAGGAAAATTTTGTTAATTTGATATACAAAATTTTTTTTTTAATGTATAAGATGTATTTTTCTTTTTTTTTTTTGATTAAGGGAACACTTCCTTTTTTTTTCATTAGAGTACAGGACTATTTTTTATGTTGTGGCCAATGTCACCCTCTACTGGATAAACATACAGCTCAAAGCTGAATAATGTAATGGAATCATAAAAAAAAAAAAAAGTAAAAATTATTGCCAGACTTTATCTTTTTTCATCACAAGTTTTTTTTCATATTAAAATAATTGATACAATCCCCCCCCCCAAAAAAATCCATTCAAGTACATCACTAAAGCAGTGTAAACTCTTGACACCTGAAATATTTTAATGCTAGAATTCACCACCCTTTGCAATGCCAACTGACTTATGGTTCGTTCAAAATGGAATGCAACAACAAAAAAACATTATTGAGGAATATTATTTCAGAAAACATAATGATGAGGAATGTTACTCAATGTTTAGAGTAAAATTCATAAAATTCATGGAGCAATTCTCAAGAGGTTCTTGCAATCCACAGCAGTGTGCAGCAAGGGTTCAGAGGTCACCCAATGTAAAACGCTGCACTTTATATTTCATTACAACTTAATAAAGACAATATTACCTTGTAAAAAAACATAGCATGCCTTTAAACCATGCTTTCCGTGATTCTAAATGGACTTAGTCTTTCAATGAACTGCTGTAATTGTCAAAACAGCAATATGATGCATTAGATTACATGTAAATGATTTTAGAATCCGCCGCCAACAGTGTTACAAATTAGCTTATTGGCGAGTAAAAATATCCAATTAAACCGTATGGCCCGTTACACCTTGTGAGGCAGAGCATGGGGGTCCCGGGCCTTCCAAATGCTTGGGACGTTTAGATCTCACCACAGCTATAGACATGTTTTCAAAGCTTCTCACTGGAGGAAAATAAAGAAGAAGAAAAAGATGTCTATCAGATAACAAGCTTACAAGGTCATAAATGAATCTCCAGCAGCATATGCATGATCTTATGCAGTTATGGACAGAAACAAAGTATTTTTACATTCGTACTGTACTTAAGTACTTGAGTATTTTTATTTTCGGAAACTTACACATTTAATTCAAAATTTTTTCATTTACACTTATTGGACCCTTGAACTATCAGTCATTTTTTGAATTTATATTTTTGTATAGGCCTATTTTTGTTGACATATTAGAGTCAAAAGTTTTTAAAGAAAAAATTTTGAATATCTCTTTTTATCACTCCAAAAAATCTGAAAATACTGTTGACAGCCAGGAAAAAAATTTATTTTATTTTTTTTTAGAATTAAAATGTTGTATAAAATTAGGCAAATAACATATGAACAAACCCCTTTGTAAAAACCTAATTTCAATATTTTTTAAAGACATGTAACCTACAGATCCAAATAGATAAAGTGTAATAAAACAAATATTTTTGCAAAAAGTTTCCTTTCCACTAGTATGAAATAACATGTTATGAAAAGCCAAATAATAATAATAAAAAAGAAATAATGGAGGAAAAAAAAAAGATTTGCCTGTTTTTACTTTTAATACTTAGTACAATAGTAATTAAGGGGACAGTTCACCCAAAAATGTAAAATCTGTCATCAAGTCATGCTCAAGTTGTTCCAAAGCTTTCTTTCTTCTGCTGAACACAACAGAAGATATTTTGAAGAATGTTGGTAACCAAACAGTTGATGGTAGCCATTAACTTATGGAAGTCAATGACTACCATCAACTGTTTGGTAGTTTCAAAGTGTCTTCAGTATTTTCATTTTTGGGAGTGAGCCTGTTATTACGAAATCTGTATTTTCCCTCAAGTACTTGATTTTTGTACTTCCTCCAGCACTTGTCTTATGGTGCATACTATCGCAAACCAGAGGCAGAAATAGTTACCCGTCTAGGTGAGCCAAGAGCTCTTGTAGCTTGAGGACTAAGGCGCGATGCTCATGAGGCCTGCTCTCTAAAGCACTACTCAAGCGACTCAGGTACGAGTCCAGCGTTCCAATCGATGGTGTCTCGCCCGTGCCTGAGAAAAAAACAAAGCTGTTTCTCACTGCAACACAAAAATAATCTATCATGGTACTGGTATTATGGGCACTGTACAGTACTGACCTGGCAAAGGCACAGTGGCCAGGCTGTTGAGCAGTGTCTGTTTGATCGCCTGAAGGTGGCGCTGTAGAGCTTGCGTGCGCAGCTCATCCTGGCCCAGCTCAGCCTCCAGCCGCTCTTTAGCGCTGAACATGTCGGCAATGTGCTTCTGGAGAACCGCATTCTGCTCTTCGAACTCTACATTAGCCTTGCGCAGTCGCCGCAGCTCCGCTTCTCGTGCTGGGAAATGCGCAGTTTTAAGAATATAGCTTTCCATGTTTATGGTTTGTTCTAAGAAAGAAAAAAAAAAAAGTAAAAGAAAAAAAAAAAAAAAAAACTATGGAAATATCTAGGTTTAGTAACACAAGGTCATAAAAAAAAAAAAAAAAAAAAAAAAAAAAAAAAAAAAAAAAAAAACGTACCTTTGTTTTGGTCCAAAAATTCTTCTGTGAAAATAGGGACGTCAAATCTGGTCGTTAAGTCTGAGTTCTGAAGGAAATAGTTTCATGAGGCAGATTGCAAGAACAATTTCCATGCTTTACTACTTCAGGAATGGGGCGAGAATGTTTGAGAATTCAGGCTTTGTTCATATACTTACCTTAAAACCTGTAGATCCTGAACTGTTGGCATTGATAATGACAGAAGTCAACTCCTCTGTAAAACAAACAAACAAATGATTCGCTCTAAAACTAACACTTGCACCATTACTAATTTTGAATTGCACATTATAGCATACTCGTTAAAAAACAACAACAACAATCACCAGAAAAGTGCATGCAAATAACACCCCCTAAAAAAAGAGAGAGAGCGAGCATTTTTACCTCTCTTAATTCTCTTGTCCTGAACTTTTGCACATGTGATCTGATAAGCTTCACTTTTCTGATACTCCCTGAGTTCTCGTGCATATTGCATTTTGTCCCTTTCGGCTTCATCTAGGTACCGCTGTTTAAAAAACAAACAAACAAACAAAAATTCAATTTCATCAGAAGGATGAGAATCCAAGGAATAGTTCACCCAAAAATGAAAGTTTGCTGACAATTAACTCACCCTCAGGCCATTCAAGATGTAGGTGAATTTATTTCTTCATCAAAACCAGAATCCAAACAGCTGATAAAAACATCACAATAATTCACAAGACTCCAGTTCATCAATTAATATCTTGTGAATTGAAAAGCTGCATGTTTGTAAGAAACAAATCTATCATTAAGGCACTTTAATTTTAAACTGGCCAAAATACAAGCCCATAATCCATAGTAACGTTTCCTCCAGTGAAAAAGTTCATCCCCTGTTGTCGTCTCACATAAAAATCTACCAACATATTTCTTTAGAACTGTTTTTGCTCGTAAATGGTGCTTCATTTGTGTATATTTCCCTCCTGATTCAGATGAGACAACTCACTCTAGAAAGCAATATTATGGATAGAAGGTTCATATTTTAGTCAGAAGCCAGACGTTTGAAGTTAAAAACATGTTGCTTTTCACTTCACAAGATATTAATTGATGGACTGGAGTTGTGTGGATTATTGTGATGTTTTTATCAGCTGTTTGGACTCTCATTCTGACGGCACCCATTCACTGCAGAGGATCCACTGGTGAGCAAGTGATGTAATGCTAAATTACTCTAAATCTGTTCTGAAGAGGAAACCAACTCATCTACATCTTGGATGGCCTGAGGGTGAGTAAATTTTCAGCTAATTTTCATTTTTGGGTGAACTATTCTTTTAAGAGGACAGTCAATTCACACACACACACACACACACACACAAAAATACCTGTTTATCATGAGGAGCCAAACGGCTCCATTCTGCTCCGAGTCTCTTGGTGATTTCTGGGAAGGGAAGATCCGGGTGAAGTGCTCGGATGTGTTCCCGTCTCTCATTCAAGAAACGCACGTAACCAGTAACCGGAGCCTTGGGGCCGTTTGGTAACACCTTCTTTCTCTTCTTCCCTTTTGGCCAGCCTCGCTTCTTTACTGGCTGTGAAGTCGATTGGTTCTGTAACAAATCAATTCAAATTGATATGAATCAAATATGGGAAGAGCATATGAGGAAAATATGAGTGTGCTTGACTATGCTGACCACAAAACCTTTTACAATGATGCAATTACACAGCTGAAGTACTCTGTTATATATAATAGACAAGATTATTGAAGAAGTCTAAGGAATCCCGATCTTACCTCCTCTTGTGCATTATCTGTGTGTTGAGAGTCTTTAGATGCAGGAGCATCAGTTTGCTCTTGCTTTACACCACCCATTACATGAATTCAGAAAATTCTGGGACACACACACCAAACATAAAAGGGTAGAAAATTTATTTTTGTTATCTTTAAATATAATAAATGTTAACTGAAATAAACTTGAAATAAAAAAATTAATTAAATAAACTTATTTTATTTCAGCTATTTGCCAAGACAACATTTCTCATTTTCATTTAGTTTAACTTGATGTACTAAAATAACTAAAACCGAAATAAAAATAAACAAACTATCTAGATATATACATATAAAAAAAAAAAAAAACTAATAAACAAAATTACTTAAAAAGTAACTAAAATTAAGAAAGAAAATATAAACATACGTAAAAAAGTAAAAATATGAATAAAAACTATCATAATATCTTAATAATACTAAAATAATGCTGTCTAGATAGACATCGTGTTTGGAAACACTGCCATTATTAAATAAAGATTGTTGGCTTATTTATTACGTGTTTTGTTTGCATAAAATATGTAGTAGGATGTATGTGCAAACAAACATGCATGTGAGTTAGAGCTTGAGGTGCATTAATGTTTAAAAATTACTTTTCTCTGCATCACCGGTTATTATTATTATTAGCTAAAGTAGCATAGTAGGCTAACTAGCCTCTGTTGAAGCTCAGATTAAATAAATTAATGGCGTCCTTATTACGAGAGATTATTTTATTTATATTCATACATATCTATTTGTATTTATCAAAATCTCCCGTGCATTTAATACACAATATTTCCACTTACCTAAATTAATGCCTGTTTTCTTAACTCAAACGCTAGCTCAGCGACAAACGTTGGTTTGATTGACAGTTCCTTCCTGGTTTTGATTGGTTTGCGGGTTTGGGTAGGCGGGGCGAATGGCATCGCGCTTCATTTGCATTGCGCATGACTGAAAATAAAGTTATTTTATGTAAGAGTTTTGTCCATTTTCTGCTATGACTAACTTACTCAATTATATTCAACAGTTGGGCCACTAATTATGGAGTGAATATATAATAATATTGATATATGAATCAATTAAGTCATATTTTCGTACATGTACCCTTTTATTTTCTTCCATCAAAGTTATTTAATCCAAACAAAATTGTCTTTAAAACGTAGATGTATCACATAAATGAATATCCAATGATTTTCCTTGACTTTTCCAGCATCTTTCCAGTGTTTCATGATAAGGTAGCAGCCTATTAAATAATTTTATAGGCTAGAGATTGTTGGGAATTTACACTTGTACGTCAGATACAAATTCTTGGAATTTAAATAAATACTTATTAGTGTCTTCCAAGTGCCAAATAAGACCCTCACGAAAATTAACCATGGTTTTACTACAGTAACCATGGTTTAACTATTTTATTTTATTTTTTGCCATAAAACCACTACAAAGTTAATCATGGCTTTATTACACTTGCAGTAAATTACAACAGCACTTATAGCCTAATTATGGCTCTGTAGTAAAATCATATTACTGTAGATTAGTAAATACAAAATGTATACTGTGGGAGAAATAATTAAATATGATTTTAGAAAGAAAATTTCCTAAATTAAATAATTTTATTGTCACTGTACTGAAGTCAAGGCAAACTATTATTAAGATCAGCAATATATTGTTTACACTACTCCATGATGTTAATTCATCATATATTTTTTTTATAATTATTTGTATCTAAACTTGTATTATTATTATTATTTCATTATCAATATTATTGTAATAGGCATTACAAAAGTGCTTGTGTCAATTGCTGTTAATGATATTATTTCACTGGTTTGCAGTAAGATTTTACACTAAACAGATATCTAGCCAACGGGGGAAGGAAGGAAGGAAGGAAGGAATGAACGAATAAATTGTGATTTAAGATTTTACATAATTCACAATTTATAATTCACATACATTTCTATTACAACGGGGACCATCAAATTATATGTCTTTTCATAATAGACTAATAATGAAAAAAAAAAAACATTTATTGGAAATTATTTACTTAAAAAAAAAAAAAAAAAAAAAAAAAAAAAAAAAATAAGAATCTGAAAAATTGCACTCGTTGATTGATCCTACAGTTATATTTAACATAACTGTTAACATTTACATTTCTCATATGGTTTAGATAATTTCAAACACTTAATTTTTGCCATGTGGGAAAATATACTCTCTTAGTTTCATGCCACTTTCCACAATCACACTTCCTAAAATGAAAAATTTCCACGAACACCTGCCTCCTCTACAATAAAGCATTGGCTAGAGAATAAAACTGTCACATCCTAAAAATGAAAACTAAAATTAATTGTAGGCAGGAAGGCCAAGTCAATTAAAAGGGGCTCGATGATGTTCGAGTCTCTCGTGTGAAGGCAGTCATTTGGCCAGTATTTCTGGTTATGCGCTGTTGTGTATGTTTATTCCAGCAAAGCCTGCAGTGTTCACCATCCAAGATGGCTGCGGGTGAAAGCAATAGCCGATCCTCATGTCTAAACTTGTCTACTTCGGGGCCACTTGGCAATGCACCGCCGAGCAACAGCGCCCATTCCTCACCCGCAAGCAACGGGGGAGCCGTGGGTGCAGCCGTTGGGATGAACCGGAGCGCGGGGAACTCGAATCCCCGGTCGGGCCCGGAGAACGGCGGAGGCGCCGAGTCTGCGGTGAGAAGCACGCCGAGCGCGCAGAACCCTCCCCGGCAGTCGGTCGGTCCGAGCGGAGCGACTTCAGGCGCTGCGTCAAACATGACGGCGACACCATCATCATCCTCCTCATCCTCATCCGCGTCTACCGCATCCTCCTCCGCCGACGCGTCCGCCGCCATCTCCTCGCTTCCCAGCAGCCCGGCTTCAGTTTTGGTTTATCGAGAGCCGGTCTACAACTGGCAAGCGACAAAAAGTACAGTGAAAGAAAGGTTTGCATTTTTGTTTAACAACGAAGTGCTAAGTGACGTCCATTTTTTGGTTGGGAAGGGAATGGGAGTGCAGCGCATTCCAGCGCACAGGTAGGGATGAATAGCGGTCTGTTTGTATGTTTTACTGGAGTCTTTTTAATCATTCTGTATATTGCAATAAACTAAGCTTATGGCAAACTCTCACGCTCGATGAATATAAACTAAAGCATTTGTTTCGGCGAGGATAAATCCATATTTAATCCTCAAATGGCCGTATTTACAGTCCGGTCCCGTTGCTCTTCGCAGATTTGCTCTCGCTGTGGGAAGTGCCGTGTTTGATGCCATGTTCAACGGTGGCATGGCAACAACGTCGACCGAAATTGAACTGCCAGATGTGGAACCGGCTGCATTTCTAGCCCTTCTCAAGTAAGAATGGGCCGCGGAATGCTGCGCTGCACGCTTAATGCTATGTCCTGCTGTTCTGTGTGTTGACCCCTGTTGTCATAACGTCCTTCAGATGCCCTCTGCCATGTAACTGCGGTCAGCAGACCCTTGCAAACATTTACCATGGCATATACACGTGATTTCTGCCGATATAGCATACAGTTTCTGTTCCTACTAGTAGCCTACAACAGTGTAAGGAAGCTTTTGGATTCTTTGTTAGTTTTAAATAATTGTGCTGGCTAGAGCTATGATATTTTGACTGAAATAAACAGTTACTGTGGTAAATGTTTGTTATAAATCAGAACTTTAAAATATACTAGCCATTGTGGACAGACGTAATAACTAGTCTCAAACCAACAATTAAACAGGGATCAATAATGTATGTCTTTTTATGTCTGTGCCTGACTATCTATCTATCTATCTATCTCTTTGACAGCTTATTTATGTCTTTCTGTGAATCAGCAAGTCTATAATATTTTTTTTCCCTCTTGCAATTGCAGATTTTTATACTCTGATGAAGTGCAAATTGGACCAGAGACCGTTATGACCACACTATATTCAGCCAAAAAGTACGCAGTACCTGCTCTCGAAGCCCACTGCGTCGAATTCTTAAAGAAAAACCTACGTGCTGACAATGCGTTTATGTTGCTTACCCAGGTAATCACAGGGCTTTGAGTCCGAGTTGATATTGGCACTAGGAACTGACATATTGGACGGCACCTTTGTTTCAAGTTTGTTCCCCAGCCATTTTGAGTCCCCATGTTTGACAGCTCCCCTTCAAATCCTAGCAAACAGCGCCTCCGGCTTATTGAGTGTGTTAGTTGTCTGCTTTTTTTGCGCGCAGTCTATTATAGATTATATGAAAACATGGTTCCTTTTGCTTTCAGGCACGGCTTTTTGACGAGCCCCAGCTGGCTAGTCTCTGCTTAGAAAATATCGACAAGAACACTGCTGATGCGCTAGCCGCCGAGGGCTTCACGGATGTCGACCTCGGTATTGCTCTTAAGTATCAAATTTCACAACAAAATACAGTCAGAAGAGTGAGTCAGAAATAGTGTTTTATGTTCCCTCCGGTGCAGACACCCTCATGGCAGTCCTGGAGAGAGATACGCTGGGGGTGCGGGAAGTGCGCCTCTTCGGGGCTGCGGTTCGTTGGGCAGAAGCTGAGGCCCAAAGGCAACAGTTACAGCCCACGCCGGAGAACAAGCGTAGAGTGTTGGGAAAAGCTCTTTCCCTTATTCGCTTCCCCCTCATGACTATTGAAGAGTTCGCAGCAGGTAATTTTCATCAGATCCTTGATTATGAAACAATTTCCTGAATGCTTTCCTGAAAAGTGGATCTGCAGTATTTCACTTGACCGGCTAAGCTATAAGGCTACCCTGCAAACAAGCCTGCAGTGGCCCTTTACGGGCCCACTTAGGGCAAGCCTAAGGGCCCCCAGCGGGCTGCCAGCGCAGGGCCCCTGAGAATTTGCTCATTGGCAAAACGTTGGCCCCTTAGCGCTGGCCCTGCACGGGAAGCCCTCACTATGCCCACACAGGGCCCGCACTATTAATCTACAACAATACATCTGTTTCACTTTAAATAATTTCCAGTTACTATAACTTAAGTCTTTGGAAAAAAACTGTTATTATAGATCTGAAATTGATGCAGTCACCACATAACTAATGTCTGTATTGTCAAAAATGTACAGTAGTCAAAGGGATTTCAAATCAATGGATTTATTAAATACAAAATAGAAAACATTCAATTCAGGTTAATACAGCTACATATAGCCAAAAATGTAAATACACAAAAGTACAAACAAAAAAAAAAGAAAACAAACAAAGCAATGTAAGATTGTAGGATTTCGTCATGTGAAAGTTGATGTGTGCTTATCTGTAGTACATCAATGGTCCATAGCTGAAGTTGACTGATAGCAAATGAATAATCCAACCTCTTGTAATGAAAACACGCCACGGCTCTCAAACACCAGACTCTTTCTAACCAGGAACAGTCAGAAATAGTCCAGACTATGGTCCCACGTCAAAAAGAACTTTAAATCCATTCTTGTAATGAAAACACGCCACACCTCTTAAACACCAGACTCTTCCTAACCAGGAACAATCAAAAATAGTCCAGACTATGGTCTCACGTTGAAAAGAACTTTAAATCCATATTCAAACTGGACCATGATGTGGTGAATGACCAATAGAGTCCTTCTAAAATGCATACAAATACACTGTGAAACTTTTAGCATCAATCTAAACATAGGCCATACATACATGTAACATCTCTGCAAAAAAAAAAAATAATGTACACTTTTAAAAAAACAACTCGTGTAGACTGGGCTTGAAATAACACATTTCCCAACCAGGACACAGCACAATGTGTTCAGCAGGTGAGCCATGCTGGCTATTGCTGCTTGCTATTGCTAACTCCCTCTACCACATGGCTTTACTTAA
>NW_015656157.1:1787213-1807668 GCF_001515625.1 Sinocyclocheilus rhinocerous
CACGAGTAGACACGCCCCTTATTGCTGATTGGCTACAAGTTTGTTTTGCTATTCGGCCCGAATCAGTTTTCTAAAGTGTTTTTTAAAAATCACATACCCTGCCTTTAAGGAAACCTAAAACACCCTAGCACCCCTAGTGGTAAGTTAGAAAACTGCCCACAAAATTCTTATTAAAGGGGTCATAGGAATAAAGTGCATAAAGAAGATCTGTAAAGTTGCAAAGACTAAAGTCTCAAATCCAAAGAGATATTCTTTATAAAAGTTAAGAGTCAGCCACGCCTACCTAAAACGGCTCGTTCTAACATGCCCCCACATACCTACTGTCTGGGAAGATTTGTATAACGCCGGCGAAAGGCGGGGCATAGAGGAAAAACAATAATGTACAGTATGTGGAAAATAATGTGTTTTTTTAACCTTAAACCGCATAAACACATTTCATTACACCAAATACACAAAATAATGTTCTTTTTAGCAACATCATATGACCCCTTTAACAGGCTCATGTCTGTTACACCTCATATATGACTCGTGAGACCCTGCAGAGTTTAGCTCCAACTTTGATCAAACTCACCCACCTGTGATTTTCTAATGATCCTGAAGACATGCTCAGGTGTGTTTGATTGAGGTTAGAACTAAACTCTGCAGGAAAGTGGATCTTGTGAGCCAGATTTGAGGATCCCTGGCCTATATGAAACAACAGGTTCTGAAAAGGTGTTTCGAAAACACAAGGAACCGATGTCATACACCGATCGGTCTGCACATGCAAACAAAGCCAAACCCTAGATATTTTAGGCAATATAGAAAACCTGGCCAGGACGCGTCCTGGGAAAATGGCACGTATGGTCACCCTACCCAAAGGATACAAAAGTTGCTTTGGGCCCGAATGGGCTGGCCCACACAGGGCCATCATGGGATTAATGTGGGCAGTCCCATAGTGTGGCCTGCTCACAGAGAGCCCGCGGTGAGCCCAAAGCTGTGGGCCTCGCCTGGGCAAGCCCGCACTGGGCCTGTTTAGGTTTGGTGTGGGCTGATCCTAACCCACTGTGCCCGCAAAAAGCCAGCATGGGCCCTGCAGGAGCATGTTTGCAGTGTAGTGATAGCTGCTCTAACTTCCTGAGTGGCACTAGCCATAGCGCTAAACCTTGTGTATGTGTGCGATAGGTCCGGCTCAGTCTGGTATACTCACAGACCGAGAGGTGGTCAGTCTGTTCCTGCATTTTACTGTCAATCCGAAACCACACGTAGAGTTTATTGACCGGCCTCGCTGTTGCCTCCGGGGGAAAGAGTGCAGTATCACACGCTTCAGTCAAGTGGAGAGTCGCTGGGGCTACAGCGGAACCAGTGACCGCATCCGGTAAGTGTTTTTTTTATTTTTTAAACCATTGATTGAGAAAGTGCTGAAACACTGAACGGGAGCGTGGATTTGATTCTAGTCATTTTATGTACCTGATATAGGTGCAACGTTAAAAACTGTTGTTGAATAACGTTTGCATTCAAATTCCTCACAGGTTTTCTGTGAACCGCAGAATATTTGTGGTGGGATTTGGGCTCTATGGGTCCATACATGGTCCAACTGACTATCAGGTCAACATCCAGGTGAGAACCAAGAAAAAAATTATTATTTCAACCATGAACTGCCTGGAGAGTATGTTCACTGATGGTTGGTGCATGTCTGACAGATGGTCTTCCTGTCTAAGTGGGCGATTCTTGGCCAGAATCAATTGCAATAAGGACCAAATTTTCAAGTCAAAAATCTTGCGAGCAGCAATTTTTGTAGTTTTGCCCTTGAAGTTGATCTTGGAAGTGTGAAAATGTGGTAGTACATGAGTGGTAATGGTGCATGTTTTCCTTGAATCTAGATTATACATACAGACAGCAACACAGTTCTTGGTCAGAACGATACAGGCTTTAGCTGCGATGGAACGGCCAGTACCTTCCGAGTCATGTTCAAGGAGCCTGTGGAAATTCTTCCCAGTGTCAACTACATTGCCTGCGCCACCCTCAAGGTAAAACAGAGTCAAAATTGGAGTATTAGCCCATTTATATGCTAAAATGGTATTATAAATACCACCTGCCACCTACGAGCAATTGCAAGTATCAAATCATGGTTCCTTGCATCTTCAGTTGCGCTAATACTAGCTAATACTTTAACTAAAGTCTACTGGCTATAAATTATCTTTGGCAATATACAGGAATTTTAATAGGAATCCATGGGATCTGGAATTTTGTGTGAGAGAAAAAGATTTTCCCATGCACATTTCGCATCGTGTTCAAGTTGGTCAAGCAAATTCATTGCATTGACCAACAGAAAGCTGTTTGGTTTTAAAAGTGACTTCTGTGTGAGCTGTGCTTCAAACATCACAATGGACTATCTATCTATCTGTCTATCTATCTATCTATTCCCTTGAAATTCTTCTGTTATCAAAGAATAATCATTTAATACAATATATCTGTATCATTTAATACAATATTTCATGAATTATAAATGAACCTTTGATGGGATGCTTTTGCAGGGGCCAGACTCTCATTATGGGACCAAGGGGATGCGTAAAGTCACCCACGAAGCCCCCGCTACTGGTACCAAGACCTGCTTTACATTCTGCTATGCTGCAGGAAATAACAATGGCACTTCTGTAGAGGATGGACAAATCCCAGAGGTCATCTTCTACACATAATGACCAAGCAGAATCTCATGATTAAGGACTCTTGCATTGCGTTTTGTGGCCAATTCACCTGTCTCTGTGTAGACCGGCGACCAAATACTGATCTCTCATTTCTAAAGGCTTTTGTTTTTAAGATTTGAAGCATGAGAATTCAGTCCTTTTAAAGTGTACTTAGGGTACCGATTCTGTTTCTACCCAAGTAACACCACATAGTACCACCTTGATGTTATGAGCAGCCAATGTCATTGCTAATTAATGAACAAATAGGTGAACTTCGTCATTGCAGTGATCTACCACAGGTACAGTTCAACTATAGGGGGTAACTCTCTTCCGTTTATACATTTATTTGAATATTGGTGGTGTTTCTTTTGGTCCCACCTTTGCCCCTTGATTGCTCAATGCTCATCAGTCCTTCAAATCGCACTGATGCACTTCAGCCCCAGGCACAACAGCAAGTTTGGGGAAAGTACACTACATCTCGATTAGGACGTCAATTCATTGTAAAATGGACTGTTATGTTTGAGTGGCCTGCACCCCTTGCTAGAGGTGAAACTCCATTTCTTTGATGGCAGTGTGAACAGTAGATGTTTATAAGGTGTTGTTTTACCATAGTTGCCCTTCTTGTTAATAGCGATAAACTACAAGCACTTGCATTCACTATGCCATTGTATAAAAGCTCTAAAGTATTGACTGCAGTGGACACATTTCTGTTACAGATTCTGAATATTCTTTCCTTGAGATGTTGATATAAAATGAACAAGAAACAGCTTCATGAATGTATCAATGCTTACCTTGTAAGCGCTATAAATATAATGTCCTTGTCTTGTTTCTATACGTTTAATTAAAGTCTGCAGCCCTAGTTTGGGTCACAATGGATCAATTTATGCAGCATGCACAATAGTGAATACTAAGATTTAGATTTTTTTTTTTTTGAGTGGCAGTTGCTTATGCAAAACTTGTTACAATTATTTTTTTTTTTACTTGTTGGTTACTGAGCAAAGGCATGAGGCTGACTTCCAAGTCTAGGGTTTCTTCTGAGAAGGCTATAAATCTTTTTGCCCACCAAGTCAGATAGCTTTGAAACTAGCACACTCTCACAGTCACCTATTGTTCCAAACACAAATGTGTGACAAGTAAAGTACTTAAGTTTAATACTTTGATGTATTTTAAACATACTAATAACAGTGATTGCCTTAGCGCTGATTAGAGTTGACATGCAATCAATCAACTTTAACTAATGGACCTTAGTCAGAATAGCTGACATATTTAACACGGCACAAATGAAAACAAAACCAGGAAGGATTGAACTACAATACATTCAAGTTAACCAGCCTATTGAAGAGACCTTACATTAATCTCATTTTCATTCAAATTATTTTTGTCCAGCCTAAAATCCTGAAATGAAGTCTGTATTACTTTGAAATAGAAACCAAAGACTTATAATAACCTTGAAAGTATGCATGTACATACATACTGTACCTGTCTACCTTCTCATAACAGCATATCCAAACCTAACCACTTGAAAAAAAACAAAAACAAAAAAAAAGGCAGAGGCATTGCATTGCTAATCAATTTATATTTCAGGCTTACAAAACATGAGTTTTCCATAAACATCTTTTACTTTGAGGTAGATTGCTAATATATTTTAATGATATTACAGCAAGCACATAATACCCATGTGTATTAGTATACTGGCTATGAACACAGTACATAAATTGTGCAATTCATTACATTTGACTCTGTTTTAGCACAGAACAATTTCAAATTCCACTAGGAACTGAGAAAAGCCACCATTTGCCTGTTGGTTCATAATACAGATGCCTGCATAAGGCAGACAATAAGGCATCTTAAAACGATGGTCACATCTTGACTTTTCCGTTTGAATTAATGTAAACAATCTCCAGAGTGTTCTTGTCTTGCCTTCCTCCTCCTTGTCCTGAGGATCTAATTTGATGTCTAGCTTTTCAATCAGCTTAGCGGTTTCCTCCTCGAATTTGTGATGGCATCAAATATCTACACAGTGGAAAGTTACAGCTTCATAAAATATCCATATGTAAAAGGCAAATAATCCAAAGTAGTTCACAACAGCCATATCAGACTGAAATTTATCATCAAGACAATCAGGTCAAAGTGAAGAATTTTTAAATCATCATTAATGGCTTGGATAGAACATATAATGTTATCACTCAAAGTGCAGATTACTCACTTTGAAGATAGGGTCCAGGATCAGATGGGCAAAAGTCCTGGGAAGCTTTTTGCCATCTGGTGTAGTGGCAGACTTGCTAAACTTCCCAGAGTAGGAGTCCAAGTACCTGCAAGAAATGGTCACTTTACATAAAGAAATATTACATTTTATTCAGTTGTGTTGTTCTGTTTGGTTTTCCTACATCACCTGTCTCCCCAAAGCTTCTTCATGTCACCCACCTTCTTGCACCACTCAGCTGGTCCCAGCTGGGCTTCACCCTTGGCAGCAAACTTCATGACATACATCTCAGCAAACTGCTTCAAAGTGAAAGCAGTCCAGATCCAAAGCCAACAGTACCAACGACTGGATCAGTCTAAGAGCGGGATGTAAAAAGTACACTTAGCTTACTTCAAAAACATTTTTGGACAATCAATCTAATATTCAACCCCGAGATAGTGTAGAAGGATACGTTCTTTGAAAAACTGAAAGGTCCCATAAGCGAGCCATGAGGAACTCACCACAATGTTGCCCTGCCCATAGGTCCATTCTCATCCTCACCATAGGTGGAGATGATCATGTTGACGTTCTCGACAACGCGCTGGAAAGTTTGGTACAGCTCTTCAGAACCCAGCTGCAGCTCAAGCAATGCACGGTCCATCTTGTTCATCATCAATACTGGCTTTATCCTCTGACCAATGGGCCTGTCTGAGCACAGTCTCTGTCTGCACACACACACACCTGCAAGACAGCAATTTTTATAGAATCATGCAACATTTCAGAATTCAAGTCATATCTGGCTTCTCTCATATCTGGCACCTTACACTCTTAAAAATAAAGGTTCTTTACTGAAATCTAGGGTTCCATGAAGAACCTTTAACATTCATGGAATCTTTCCACTGCACAGAAATTAATTATAAGCATAAAAGGTTTTTTTTTTTTTAAATGTTCTAAGAGCTGTTCACTGAAAGGTTCTTTAGGGAACCCAAAACGGTTCTTCTATGATATCAAAATATGCAAAAACACCCACTTTTAAACGAGTACTATCTACTACGACCAAAACACCACCATTTTAACATCACAATGACAATTGATGCACTTACCAGACACACAATCCATGACCACCAATGCTCCATCTGTGGCACGAAGCGCAGCCATAACCTCTGAAAAGAAGTCATCATGCTCAGGGGAGTCGGGTTGATGAAGCCTGAGCCATCTTTGCACTGCTTAATGAAGGCCAAATCATTATAAGAGCTCATAGAAGATGGAGATGGCACTATGGAGGGAAACGGTGAATTCAAATGGTTAATGCACACCTAATTCTCAATGTTTGTACATCAGCTTTTACAGATTTGGGTGTTGCGATGTAGAATGGAAATGTGTAACACTCACATGGATGGTGATGCAACGCTCCTGCTCGTCCTTCTTCGTATCTGTGAAACGGGTTTCTCCGGCACAGGTTGAGGCGATGATACCAGCTTTTGACACCAGACGGTCTGTCAAAGTGGACTTGCCGTGATCGACGTGCGCAATCACAGACATGTTACGGATAGTGGACTTCTGGTCCATGACGGCATGGATCTGGTCTACTGTGAAGTTCACCTAGCAAGGTAAAAACTGAGGAAATTCAAAATAATGAATATTTCTGGTTTTAATAAAGAATATAGGTTACCTAAATGTGCACTAAGTCCCAAAAGTACCAATGGTTTTGGACTATATAATGACTACTAAAAATTGGCCTAGATGCATGAAGGTATAAATTATGCAGGAGCAAAGCTAGGTTTATGTTTTGTTCCTTTAAATGTAATGTGAACACACAATTCTAACAATTTTCTGAGCAGTGGCTGTTGTTTTAGTAAAAAGCATATTGTGCTTTTTATTTCAATGACAATGAACAATAATAGCTCATGTGGTCATGTGATCTCAAAATGGCAGCACCCATGAGGCGCATGTAAAATTAAATTCTAGACGATTGATATATCTTGGGTAATCATCTTACGTTAGTGTACATTTAAATAAATCTATCTTTAATAAGTCTAATTAACTTGCGCAAAACTTTATTTGCAAAAAACAACAACTGCAAACTAACAAGGTATTAAAAATGATCAATTCATCAACATTTCTTTTCAACAGTAAATGTACATAATATAAACTTCTAGACTAGGTAGGATTTAATTCACATGCTAGTCAGTGTTTCACAAGTGGCTCGTACAGCATACTCACTATTAAACAAATTCAACCACTCCAAGCATTTAAATCGTGACAAAATGTCAGACTTCAGAAGATTATTAACGCATAAAGTAAATAACATCATATATCGACTTACCATTTTGCCCGATGTTTTTGGATTCGTTTAATGGTGTAACGTTGGTACACAGTCAGGCGGGGAAGAGGCTGATGACTTCAACTCTCATGAACATATATCAAGCGCGAGCCGTACGTATTGTACGTGATGACGTCGGGCCACGGCTCACATTTAAAGGTGTAGCATCACCGCTTATCACTCTCTGAAGGTTAGCAGGGTATACAACGCTGATTAAATATAATTTAATTACAGTAAATTATAGTCACATGAAATGGTACAAAATGAAAGAAATGGATAATTGAAACATTTTAAACCGTTTCCAGAATAAAATAGCATTCGACCAGCAGGTGGCGCCTCATCACAACATTTTTGTTAGAATGTCTCCAAATTCTTGCAAACTCTGATTTACAGTCATGGCCAAAAGTTTTGGCAGTGGCATAAATTGTGTTTTGCAAAGTTTGCTGCTTCAGTATTTGTAGATTATTTTTCCACATGTTTCTATGGTATACTGGAAAACAATGATAAGCATATCATACGTTTTAAAGGCTTTTATTGGCAAAAAAAATATAATGAGTCAATATTTACAGTGTTGACCCTTGTTCTTCATAACCTCTGCAATTTGCTCTGGCATGCTTTATATTAGCTTCTGGGCCAAATCCTGACTGATGGCGATCCATTCTTGCCAATTGTGAGTTGATCACAATTTGTGGGCTTCTGCTTGTCCACTCGCCTTTTGAGGACTGACCACAGGTTCTCTATGGGACTGAGATTGGGGGAGTTGCCTGGCCACGGATCCAACATTTCAATGTAATGATCATCGAGCCACTTCTTTATCACTCTTGCTTTGTGACATGGTGCTCCATCATGATGGAAAATGCACGGATCATCACCAAATTGCTCATTGATCGTTGGAAGAAGTCGCTCTTGCAGGACGTTTTGATACCATTCTTTATTCATGGCAGTGTTTTTGGGCAGAATTATGAGAGAGCCCACTCCCTTGGTTGAAAAGCAACCCCACAAATGGATGGTCTCAGGATGATTCACTGTTGGCACGTCCCAGGACTCATGGTAGCGACGTTTTTCTTGGAGAGAAGTGGCTTCTTTGCTGCCCTTCTTGACACCAGGCCGTTGTCCAAAAGTCTACGCCTCACTGTGAGTGCAGATGCTCTCACACCAACCTGCTGCCATTCCTGAGCAAGCTCCGCACTGCTGCTGACACGATTCCAGCTGATTATTCAGGAGGAGATGGTCCTGGAGCTTCCTGGACACTCTGGGACGTCCTGAAGACTTCTGCAGTCGAACCTCTCTCCTTGAAGTTCTTGATCTGTTAAATGGTTCTTTCAGGTGCAATATTCTTTGTAGCAATTTTCTTGCATGTGAGGCCATTTTGATGCAAAGCAATGATGGCTGCATGTGTGACTTTGGAGGTAACAATGGCAAACAAGAACACAATGATTTGAAGTGCTTCTTCCCTTCTTTTATAGCAATCAGTCTGCTCTTACAATCTAATTAGTATGATAGTGATTAACCTGACTAGTTTTTAGCAGTTATTTAAAATGCATCTGATCACTCTACACAATAATCTAGAACCAATGTGAACGAACACCACAACAGCTTAAGCAGCAAACTTTGCAAAACACAAAATTTATGTCACTGCCAAAACTTTTGGCCATGACTGTACACACTATCTCAATCACTTATTACTAAGTTTCTCATGCGGTTGTGATTGGGCATGGAACTGTGGGTAAAACGTGATGCTAAAGGTGATGGATGTAAATCATATTTGACAGATCATGTAGTATTATTGATGCTCAGATACTGTGTATGTGTTTTGGCTGGAATTAAGTTATCAAAATCTACTTTGCTTTATCAGGTTAGACGCCATATTGAATTTAACGCGAATGAAAACGAGGCTGTGTGGGATTGACACTCACTGTAGAAAGGTCTTAGATCATGTAATTTTCACAACTCACTTTTAAAACTTTGAATGGAGTATTTGTCTGCTTTAAGTTTTTCAGAAAGACGTTTCATCAGCTAAACAATCTGTATGTTGTTAAACAACAGTACAATCCATTGAACGCACTGTATTTCTGTCCCTCACAGCCTCATTTTCGGGTCAAATGGAGTAAAGTCTAAGTAAACCTCCATGACATTGATATTTAATATATATTTTTTTACCTTGACATTTTTTTTTAAAACTTTCAAATAGTAATTAAGTTGACTTTTTACGTGCTGTGATTTAAAAAAAAATTTTTTTTTTTACATTTTTTGAAAACGCATACAATTTGTATAAAAACATTTCTAAGAACTTGAACTTTTTTTTTTAAGATTTCACCTTTGTATTTTCAAAGACATCCTTATTCATCAATGACCTTTTAAACTCAGGATGTTTAACGCCCTCCAACATCCCTGTAGAACCGGACCTGCCTGCAAGATTCACATTCAATGGCAGTCCTGTAACCCTCCAAAGCTGCCGAATAAACAGTATTTTACATCTGGATTGAATATGTGATTCAGCACATTGCATGCTTTGGCTCGGGTCATGCATTTGCTTTGAAGTCAAGGGCATAAGAGCAGCTTGATGTATGCACTCAACTATAATGACAGATTTTTCACTTCAGAGCAAGAATGTTTCATTTCTAAACACTTTGTGCTCTATTTTTGTTTGTCTTGCAGGCTATTCTAGGTTCAAGGGGCTGGAGCATCCAGATGGCTACAGCGCGTACGCGGATTGCATGTGAAGTACAGAATAAAAGTATACAACTGAATTTGAGCTCTTACCGTCTATGCAGCAACAGTCTTCACTATTGTTGAGAGGTGTACGGGAGGAAGAAGAGACTGCAACCAAGTCAAGGTCACGAGTTCACTGAATACAACCATTTTAGCCGAACCGAGAACAGACGGTTTTTGACAATGACACAATAGGACACCATCAGTCTGTCTTGAGATGAAATCAAAATGACAGAAAAGAGCAACTTGGTCAGGCGCATGAGCCTTCAAACCATCTGAGTGGCAAAAAAGTATCAGTCAATAAATGAAATGAGCTGAACATATATATTTTTTCAGTCGGCGCATTCATGGCATGTTGGTTACTACAAGCGTTATATTACGCTTATGCTTAGTTACGTACTTTTCAGTGTCACTGGCTAAATAAAAAAATTAACATCATTTTAACAGTAATAAATGGTATGGTAAAAACTTGTCAATTGGTTAGCGGTAAGTTCCCTTAAATCTTAAATGGGTAATTTCATGTAATATTACAGTAAAATACTGTTAAATGTAGTTTTTGTAAGTGAACAAGAATAATTAATCTAATAATTTACAGTGAAAAAAAACATAAATTGACATTCCCACAATTCTCTGTGACAGCTCACATTTAGTTTCTGCTTCATTTTTTCTTAGCAGTTAGGGTTTTATATTACATTCCAGCTAACAAAAATGTGTTCTAAGAACGTTTTGCTAACATTCCCATTAAGTTATAAAAACTTTTTTTTAAAATGTTTTACCAAGTTTTTTTCAGTTATGCAAACGAAAAGAGAACAGTTCGTTTTATCATTTTACAAACATTGAATGTTAGTTTTCTGAAACAAGTATTAACATTTAAAAAATGTTAGATGAACATCCAACTAAAACGTTTCGGGGGGAAAAAACATTCCATGAACAATGTATAAATAAGGTTATTATGCTAATGTTTTGAGAACAGTATTAAAGACCAGATACATTCGAACAAACATTGTATTAATGTCACTGGAAGAAAGTTCATAACTTTGAGAGAAACTTCTGAGCGTTCCCTGTTAGCTCGGATCTTGTTAAATTAATGTTTAGTGCATTATTTTAGTGTTGTGTGTTACTATGATGGTGTTCTTGTGTATATCACATGTGCACCTTCAATATGTTAGTATTTACCTCAGCTTGTGGAAAAGCTGTTTGTGATGAACTTCTTCCTGTGCCTTTCTCTTTACCATCTGTGTTTTTAAGTTGGTTGTCAGTATGTTATACAGGTAAAAACAGATTTTAGTAATTATTTCAGTTAATGAAATATAAATGTTTTATTTTGAAAATTTAAGTTCAGTTCAACTTCAAATGTTGCTTAAAATGTGGAAAAAGTGCCCAATGTTTTCTACTCGTTGTAAAGCAGCAAAGGTGTCCTTGCCTGAGTCATCAGGGCTTAATAGAAACGGTGCGGAAAACTCTGTGCATCACATTCGAAGCCTCTTAGTTTGTCATTGATTTCTGCTTATCTGTGATGTTTCAAAGGGGTTTTTGTCTTTGTAAACAATGCTTTTATAAGGAAAAAACATTGATGTATTGAAGAAGAGGGGAAACATCCAGGAAAACCGTCCGTCCTTGAGTTTTCCTTCAAACTTTCCCTGAAATTGACACTCCATGTAGGAATTCCACCGTCTAATTATGTCTCTTGTGGAGAGGTACGTGAGTGCTTTGTAAAACAGCAGCTGATGCTTTGAACCGTGTGCATGACGCTGCTAACTTTGATGGTGAGTAAGCGCAGTGGACACACGTAAATCTGATGGTGCCACTAATGCCTGTTTAAAGTTTCCCTTTATACAATTGACATTGTGCCTTAATTGATGACTGAATCTGTGTTTGCTAACGAAGAGTAACGAAGAGACTCTATTTCAACAAAGCCCATCTGATACATGATAGATCTCCTCTGAGAATGAGAAATGATTTTTTAAAGCTATGGCCTACACAATAGATGATTCCTCGCAAATCATGATAGCTTTCAAAGTTGAATGGCCCTGTTCAGCTTCAAAGCTGATTTTATGTGGCAGGTGATGAAATAAGAGTAGACAGAGATATACGTGCTTTAAACACTCCACTATTTTTGAAAATAGGCTCATTTTCCAACTCCCCTAGAGTTAAACAGTTGAGTTTTACCGTTTTCAAATCCATTCAGCCGATCTCCGGGTCTGGCGGTAGCACTTTTAGCTGTAGCTTAGCATAGATCATTGAATCTGATTAGACCGTTAGCATCTCGCTCAAAAATGACAAAAGAGTTTCTATATTTTTCCTATTTGACACTTGACTCTTCTGTAGTTACATCGTGTACTAAGACCGACGGAAAGTGGAGTGTTTCTTTAAGAGAAGACACACTGTGCCTGATGAGATGATAGTTGTTCCTGCATGACTCAAATCAGCTCTGATGTCAAGAACAGGATGAGAACAGGTCTTTTTCCCGGTCAGAAAAAAAAACAAAATACAACAGTCAAGTCTCGTAAAGGCGGACAAGCAGTGGCCTATAATAAATAAATAAATAGTCTGGTGAAGTCAGAAAAGTATAATTAATACTAAAATGATAATTGATCATTAAAATTATTATTTTATTTTTTTTGCAAAAATAATAATAATATTGTATAAATGCATGGCTCAAAACAGCTCAGATGACAACAGATCTTTACCATTTAAAAATAAAATAAATAATAGTCTGGTGAAATCCTAGAAGCAGTATAATTAATAATAGAATTATAGTTATTAATAATTCTAATTATTAAAAATCGAATAAAAATTAAGTAATAATGTATATGGGCCATTCTATAGAATTGGTGCAAACTGCTGTCCCACACCAAAAAAAAAAAAAAAAAACCCATTTAAAAAGTATTTAAGTATTCAAAGCTTAGATGTTTACTAAGATCCTTCTATTATCTATTGAAACCCACAATAATATTTAAAATATCAGTAAGATTAATATATATAAAATCATAATTTATTGGGTACTTTCAATTGGGTGGTGGCTGTCCTGAACCCTAACCCCTAAATTTCAACTTAGGAAAATTATATTGAAATAATTTTTGTATTTTTTTCCCATTGTTGTTTTTAAAAAATATCTTTTTGTTTCTTTTAAAAAGTTAAAAATCTTTATTTTATATTTTCTTTGTAAATTATGAAACTTTATTTTAAAAAATGTGTCCCGCATTTTCATGTCACTACTAAAACAGTGCATGTTTTAGTCCATTGGCTGAGACTGAAATTAACTATACCCCTACATTTATGATCAGGAAATATTTATGTGTCACTCTCTCTCATAGCTACATGGTGAGTAGATTGGCCCCATCATTTTGAGGTAAATGTGCACAAAAATCTGAAAAATGTGTGATTGTAATTCTAAGGAATGTCACTACCAAACACCCTTTTTCTGCAATTAAGCACACTTTTTTGTGAGTTATTCCATATCATTTCATTTTTATGTGTGTACAACTGTTCAAAACTGTGCTAGCTAACCATGTGCTGATTAGCATCTTTGAGATAGGTTCAAAAGTATCTAAAATTGTCACTACCGAAACATGTCATGTTTTTCGTATTTTAGTATGTTTTACTAGTGTTTTAGTATGCAAGTTAAAATTCTGTAATGTGATGTGGTCGCTACCAAAGCATTACTGTCACTACCGAAAATGTGCAGTCACGACCGAAACATGGGATCTTTTGTCAAAAATAAAGTATACTGAATTATCAACTAAGATGTTATGATAGTTTTTGGTTCAATGTATATTCAAACTAATGAATCCTTAACTTTGAAATCAGTATGATCAACTTTTTGCCTTTTACAAAGAAAAATTGGATTAAAAATACAACAAATCTCATAAATTACACTTGAAATATTGTTAAAAATATAATTATTGATTTTCCTCTGAAAAAATTTAATAAAATAGCAAAAAAACAAAAAAAACAAAAACAAAACAAAAAAAAAAAATATTTATTTACAATGCAGATGCAAGCAAAATCTTAATAGGCCAATAAAACCCTTCTAAGTAAATTATTATTACTGTGTTTCGGTAGTGACAAATTTGGGGAGAGGACAAATAATCCAAAACTTTCTGAAAATACAATATGAGATTGTATTTAATTTACTAGAAATGTGTACCTTGGGTATTATACAATTTGCATATATACAAATGTTTTGGAAAAATAAATTTTTTTCCAAGACGTTTCCAACTCTGACTTTGGACCAATTCTGTAGAATGGCCCATATATGCATGATTCAAAACAGCTCAGATGTCAAGAAACAGATCTTTACCATCCAAAAACAATAAATAAAGAAACTAAAAATAAAATAATTACATTCTAAAACTAGTAATAATAATTATAATGTTTATTATGTATTTCTGGATTATCAGAACTGTGTTAAAGGTCAAATTACCTCAGACAGAAGGGAAAATATGACCTTTGAACTGGCTCTGCATCAGGTGTTTTCCCATAACAAATGCCTGAAACTCTTACTTGCAAGCGCACTGAAACATTGTAGTAACTATGAGGAATGATTTTTCCAGGAATGAGATGGGAAGTGTGGTATGCTGTTGGGGAAAAAATTTGCAAAAAACGTAAACTTCTTCTGGTAGTATATGATACAAAAAACAAGGTTTCGCCATTATTTTTAGATGTGAGTTTGCCCTTTTGATGCACTTTATACCTGGTATGACTCGATCATCTCGGAGTCGATTATATGAATGCTGAAAATTTTTACTTGATACAGTCTACCACAGAAGTGGCAATATGTTTGGTTGAAATACAAACTGCACTATTTCTCCAGGGTGTTACCACGTTTTTTTTTAATCTTACATCCCAACAAAGAACAGCCAATCAAACACAGCCCTGAGGATTATGACCTGATTGTTGCGTTGGAGTTCGAACTTTGTCCTGGGTGAGCAGAGGGACACAGACAGAGCATGGATTGATATTTTGGTTTTGTCCCATTTTTTTGGAGTTTTCAAGGATATTTTAGACTGCAGTACCCCTGGGTCACAGTAATGGAGCACTATTCAGACCAGGTAAGTTCCAATGTTTTTAATTTTCACTAGTTTTGCATGAAAAATTTGTATTAAATGTAGCCTGTTATCTAGCCTGCCTGTGTAATATCTCACACAGAGCAAAGTTCAAAGTTAAAAGTAATTTTTTCTGTCTTCTTGTTTCAACATTTGCTTGCCTTCAACTGTTTTGGCGCTTTGGTCCATTTTCTATCTTGTATTTTCCATTGAATCCCACTGACAACAAATGATATATACAGCAAATATATTCACTATATCTCAGGGCGGTGAAGGGTTAGAACTGCTCGATTTGCTCTTTGATAAGAATGACGGCATCTTACGGCATGAGACTGTGGGAACACAAAATGATCAGCTTTGGCCAGTTCAAGATCCTCATGTAAGTCTGGCTTCTTCCAAGTTTCTTCAATTCTTCGGATTTTAACAAATAAAAGGGAAAATTCACCCAAAAATTAAATTAAATTGATCATTTCACTTGGTATCCTTATGTCATTCCACATTTTTTTTGACATTATTCCTTGTGCAGACCACAAAAGAAGCTATTCTGAAGAATGTTCATGTGCATACAATGAAACTCAATGGGGTACAAAATTTGGACCCCACTGACTTTCACTGAATGGACAAAAACAGTTTTTTTTAAATTCTTCAAAATATCTTCTTTCATGTTCTGCAGAAGAAAGAATTCAATATCTCATCATTCACCATCCTGTATTTTTGATTGCCAGATGATGATGCCCGCTCAGGGTAATGTGGACTTCTTCAACGCACTTTTAGGTGGGTACAACTCTGTTTCTGGATCTCCAGTTTGGTCGCCCTCTCCTAGCGACAGCGGAATCAGCGAAGATCCTCATTCGGATCACATCGACAGTCCGCCGCCAACCGCAAGCCCTCCTTTGGAGCCTCGCATCGTCATATCCCAGGCACAACACAATCTTGACACCAACTTCCCAATTAATTTCAGTGAGTATCAAGTATTCGTAAAGCGAACCTTCCTGGTGACTCGAGACTCTGTAAACACAGATAATTAGCCTCCCACTTATTGATTCACTGCATTGTGCGCTGTTATGGTACATGCTCTGAAGATAAGCCCCTATTCCTGAGCTTTGTAAATCTCTCTACACGCAAACAAAGAAGGATAAATAGTATTATCTGTTGCTGCAGATGGCTGGGAGACTGGCTTCTTCCCAGACAGGGCTGGAGGGATGCAGCGCGCATCTGAAACGCCACAGGCACAACCGACCACTGGATTCCCCCTAACTGTCAAGGACCTGCTGCTATCTGGCACACCAGAGCCTGTGAGTTTGCACTCATGCGTGAAGCTAGGTAAAATACACAAGGCAGACTAGGGAAAAGGTGAACTTGAGTGCAGATGAAAGGTGAACTCGATAGGTTTCTGACCGTCCAGGCACACAGAGACGTTGATTGGATTTGTTACTTTCATGTCCGTTTGATATTCCAGGCCACAAAGGTTTCCCAGCAGTCCTACCAGGAGCTGGTTCTCACAGAGGATGAGAAGCGACTACTTGCCAAGGAAGGAGTGACTCTGCCAAATCAGTTCCCGCTCACCAAGGTACCGTCAGTTGGCAATTACACCACAATAGTAGAGCGCAGCCGATAGTCTTTGTAGCTCAATGTTTCTGCTTCCCTCCCATGATCAAGTACGAGGAAAGGATTCTGAAGAAAATCCGGCGAAAGATCCGCAACAAGCAGTCGGCCCAAGAGAGCAGGAAGAAGAAGAAAGAATACACCGACGGCCTGGAGAGCAGGTATTGACTGTTGTGCTCGAACAAATTAAGCAAAAGCGGACGCTACATGTGTTGAATCACAGAGTAAAAATCATAATCCGAGTTGATGAAATTAGCAGCTACTGAACACAACCCCCCCCCGGCAAAATACCAGGTGGAAGTTCAGTGCTGTGTCTGAGAATTAACTTGAGAGTGGATTTGATTACAACCTCTTTTCTTTTACATGGTTCTTATGGGAAATTTGTTTTTGTAGGATGGCGGCATGCAGTGTGCACAACCAGCAGCTGCAGAGGAAAGTCTTCCAGTTGGAGAAATGCAACATGTGAGGGAATCATTTACTTGGTAATCTTCACACTCCATACAGGCTCCTGAACTTGAACTTTTTACCCCGCTCTCTCCATTTCAGCTCCCTGATGGAACAACTGCGTCGGCTGCAGGCGTTGGTCATGAATGGATCTAACAAACCGGCCCAGACTGGGACCTGCATTCTGGTGAGGGTTAAAAGAAGCGATATTTGCACATGAAAGATCAAGGTATACAGTAATCATGCTTTGGGCATTTAAAATCACACACTACACACATACATAACACATAGCATTTTCTTTGACACTTGCTGCTGATTTCTCTCAGTGCAAGTCAATGTTTTTTCACCACAAACACATTCTCAAAACACATTCTTGGTCTTATTTTAAATTATTTATCAGTACATGTTATTCCAAAGAAACAGAAAAGTAAAAATTATGATTATGATTCCCATGCTAAAATATAATGCCTCTTATATATATTTATTTATAAAGACACATTTATACTTTGTAAAAAAAAAAATGCATGTTTGCAAAATTATTTTTTCATGAATTAAACTGGATTCCAATAAATTACTGAAAAATGGTATGGAAAATATTATCTATGCTTTTAGATGTATAAACCTGAAGAGAAGCATTTCCAATTTGAATCATTTATTCACAGATTCATACATACTGTTTCAAAGCACGTTTACAGAAAACATTGCCTTACAATCCACCATAAGCAATCCAAATTCAGCAGCAAGAAACAGTTCCTAGAAAGATACAAAACAAATACAAACTGTACAATCTAAAGAGGGAAAGATGAAACAAGATTACTTTTTAAATTTTCCAAAAAACTATATACAGATTTGTTATTTCTTACTATTGCTATTTCTTACTATTTTATTGTGTCACAAGAATAAAATCAAGATTATTTCAAGTCTTTCGAAAGCAGAATATGTTTCAAATGCCAAATTTTGTCTTTTTTTTTTTTTTTTTTTTTAATTTTTGTTCATTAAAGTATCATGGAAAAAAGTATCACAAAAATATTAAGTAGCACTGTTTTCATTATGATAATAATAATAAGAAATGTCTCTTGAGCACCATTTCTGAAGGATCATGTGACACTGAAGACGGGTGTAATGGCTGATGAAAATTCAGCTTTTCAATTACACAAGTAATATTAATTAAAATTGCCATTTGTGGTTGACTTCAATTCAGTAAATGTAAAAAACATATAATCTAAAGTCTCACACCGATGGTACATTTTGTTGTGTTTTATGAGGTGGCACAAGACTTGCTCTTAAAGAAATGCTCTTAAAGCAATCATCAGTGTTCCTCAAAAAGAAGAAGGCCAGGGAACTAAGTAATCACATAACAAGGAACTCCAATCTACAGCTACTTGATGACAAAAACGAATGTTACATCAAAGTTGTGCTTCAATTGCTGTTCGTGCTGCTACGCTCAAGCCTTCCATCTGCCTCTGTCCCTTAGGTACTACTTTTGTCTTTCACCTTGATTCTGCTGCCCAATCTGAAGCCCTTCACAGATACCAAGGTCAGCCAGCACGGAGACTTCAGCCCATTGAGAGGTGAGTTTTCTGGCCGAAACAACTTCTCCATCCAGTCCTTGAGGGGGAAAACCTATTATATATATATATATCGCCGCTAACTTGAGAGGAAAATGTCATGCTTGAAGAACAAGGGGTTCTTCAATCTGTGTAATGTATCATTTGGTTGACAAGCCATTAGGCTTGGACTGAAACCTTGTGACAGTTATTGGAAGTACTGAGAGAAGTGACGCGGACTAGAAGAATGGCAAACAGCTTAGTCATGTTTCCCACACGTTGAATCAACAGTGTGGAAGAAAAGCTGTAATTTGTCCTCATCAAACTGCTGTCAGTGATTCTGAAGGGAATCAATTCTTATTTTGCAGGCTAAGCGTAGGTCATGGTTAAAGTTTGGCGCACTTGTTCACAGTTTTGTTCAATTACGCTAACTGTTGAGCGCCACAGCTCTTTTGGATGGTTGAAGTTCAGGAATAAAAGAACAGGGGGAAACATGTCACAGCGTGACTTGTCTACGTTTATTTCCTCCATAGACATAAAATAACTAGAAATTCACTTTCTACTTCCTGCACTGTAGCTAGTCAAAACCAAGGTCATGAGTTTGATTATGAGGGATTGACAATATGTATAAAAAGTGTATGAATATCTTTGCATTATGGGTGTTTCTTCAACTTAGGGCACTTTTATGTTATAAAGGTTTATTAAAAACAGATTTCAACTTTTTGGCCTACGATGGTCACAAAAACTTAGAAAATCTTGGAAAGTTTAATCAAGCTGTTGTAAATTATTTTTATTATTACTTTTGAAATGCCCAGTACAGATTTTTTTTTAACCGTTGTCCAAGATCCAAAATTATAAAATCCATCATAAAAATATGAATTATTCCAGAGAAAAATATTATAATCTTAATAAATAGTGAAATATCGATTAACTATTTAATATTTATTGTGTAAAATGTTTTCTAGCTATTTTTCTAAAATAAATGAGTGCAATCATTTTCACCACAATTTTGCCTTTTTTCTATTTCTTTCAAAAGTTAGTGTACTTGATTACCAAGGAGACAATAGTGTCAGTAAAAAGATTAAGATGAAATATGAGACATGATGTGTGAAGAAACGAAAGAGAAATTAAGGTAGGTATCATTTGTGAACATAGTTTCAGTGTGTCATTTCCAATAAGCAAATGATCCAAAACGTGTGAAAATACTATTTTTGTGTATTTATGATACAAAATGTCAGCTCAGAAATGAGCCTTAGCAATACAAAAGGAGTCGACCATTTTATTCACAAAAACAAAAAGTTTAATTAGTAATTTACGTTTGTAAATTACAAGATGAAAACAATAATAGAATTCTCTCGTGATCTACACTGCTGTTCAAAAGTTTGGGATCAGTAAGATTTTTAATGTTTTAAAGAAGTCTCTTCTGTTCATCATGGCTGTATTTATTTGACCAAAAATACAGAAAAAAACAGTAATATTGTGAAATATTATTTCAATTTAAAATAATGGTTTTCTATTTCAATATACTTTAAAATATCATTTATTTCTGTGACACAAAGCTGATTTTTCAGGATCATTACTCCAGTCTTCAGTGTCACATGATCCTTCACAAATCATTTTAATATGCTGATTTATTATCCATGTTGGAAGCAGTGAATCCTGAGAAAAATATCACCGGTTCCAAAAAAATAAGGATCATGTGACACTGAAGACTGGAGTAATGATGCTGAAAATTCAGCTTTGCATCACAGGAATAAATTACATTTTAAAGTATATTAAAATAGAAAACCATTCTTTTAAATTGCAATAATATTTCACAATATTACTTGTTTTTTTCTGTATTTCTGATCAAATAAATGCAGCCATGATGAGCAGAAGAGACTTCTTTAAAAAAACATTACAAATCTTACTGATCCCAAACTTTTGAACGG
>NW_015656157.1:1807866-1823600 GCF_001515625.1 Sinocyclocheilus rhinocerous
ATCATTACTCCAGTCTTCAGTGTCACATGATCCTTCACAAATCATTTTAATATGCTGATTTATTATCCATGTTGGAAGCAGTTGTGCTGCTTAATATTTTTTTGGAGCCTGTGATACTTTTTTCAGGATTCTTTGATGGATAAAGTTAAAAAGAACAGCATTTATTTAAAATAGAAATGTTTTCTAACAAATTAAGTCTTTATTATCACTTTTTATCAATTTAACACATCCTTGCTGAATAAAAGCAGTCATTACTTTAAAAAAATATATACTGACCTCAAACTTTTGAATGGTATATTGTTAGAAAAGATTTCTATTTTGAATAAATGCTGTTCTTTTTACATTTTTATTCATCAAAGAATCCTGAGAAAAATATCACCGGTTCCAAAAAAATAAGGATCATGTGACACTGAAGACTGGAGTAATGATGCTGAAAATTCAGCTTTGCATCACAGGAATAAATTACATTTTAAAGTATATTAAAATAGAAAACCATTCTTTTAAATTGCAATAATATTTCACAATATTACTTGTTTTTTTCTGTATTTCTGATCAAATAAATGCAGCCATGATGAGCAGAAGAGACTTCTTTAAAAAAACATTACAAATCTTACTGATCCCAAACTTTTGAACGGCAGTGTATGTATATAGACACTGTTGTTAATTGTAAGTAGATTAATTACTTAAACTAGTGAGAGTGTACATTTATTTTCTAAACTGTTGGGGCAAATATCAAGTGGCGTTTCTTTTAAAGAAGGATAGGACAAGACAAGAAGTAGTTTGAAGTAACTTTCTTACATTTTCTTTAACCCCTTTCAGTTCAGTCACGGTCACTGCACAACCTTCAGCCTTCCCGCGTGCTGTGCGCCCTCGAGCACCCGTTCTCCGTGTCAGAGGACTCCAAAATGCTCCCGCGCTTCTCGGAGGATAAAAGAATGGCGGAGATCGCGTCGCTGCTGGGAAGACTTCACAGGAGACCAGACTTCGCCAATTACGACCCTGAATCTCACAACCACAGCTTAGACCTGCATGACGACCATCACCGTGGAGACCCCATCACTGGGCATGTAGCGACAGTGACCTTGAATCCACGACGTGGCTCAAGGCGGAGTCCTCATGCTGATGATATGTGAAGGGCAGAAGGGGGTTTACCCGCGGATTTGTCAAAACTCCTTTAACAGCGCTTTTGAAGGTGGGAGGCAGCTAACAGATTGTTGGAAGCTCTTTTTTTTCTCCTTCTTTCTGCTTAAGTAATTTTTAAGAGATTGCATAGTATATAGCTGCTTATTTATATTATCAAACTTTGGATGAAATAACAAGTCCAATTTTTTCTGTTGATTTGGAATGCTGGAAGTGGTTTTTCTCTCGTTTTAAGCTTGCCAGAAGCAGGTTTCGTTTTCGTAAAAATGCAGTGGGGTCCAAACGAAAATGCGTGTTTTTTAAACACAGCATAATTATTTTTGCAAGAATAACTGGCTTACTAACTGTATTTTGCTTGTTACAAGGCTACACCCTAAATAAATATGTGGACATGAAATATTGATATGGAATTATTTTACAATCCTACCTGTAAATTATCTTCAGGTGTCCGCTATGAAAAAAATAGTCCACTACAACGTACAAAACAATCGGACTAGCATCGAGACGAATGCTGAAACAATATTAATGTGATATTAATACTGCTCTGTCTCTGAGGTAAGTTTCAGTAGGCTACAATCGAATTGAGACGCACAATGGCGACAGTTGTGTTTGTATAAAACAAAAGAGCGCGAGAGAAAGTAGCGCCGGTTTTATTTGCGCAATCGCTGGATGACGCGATTGACCAATTAGAATCAAGTATTCAGAGCGTCGTGTAATAAAATGTACAAAAAACAAACAAAACAATTTGAGTGAAAAGTTGAAATAAAAAAATTTAATATGAATTTCAAAGATCAATGAAAGCAATGAAATCTGACAGTTTGTACAAATTAATTAACATGGTCAATTTTAAAATGTTAAATTTCATATGTATTTTACTTTTTTCAGATTAAAGGTTATTAAATAATAATTTAAAAAAAAATCCCAGATGCATCATCAGACTTTTGGACTCTGTATATATTATGGCTGTGATCACTAGATGTTTGAACCATCTGCTCTGCCAATGTAGCCTATTACTTGCACTACAGCTGAGGTGAATAATAATACAAATCAGCTCATTCCAAGTCATGAATTTTACATTTTGAATCCTTCAGCAAGTTTGTCCTGTGTTTGTCTTCTCTTTGAAGACAGTTTGGCTTTATGGGTATTAATCTGAAGGCTGAAGTAATTTTTTATGGACTAAGAACTAGTTAGTGTGCATAAATTGCTTTTGATAACAAATGTGCTTTTTCAATAAAACACTGTGTTGAATTGCCTTTCAACCTATTTTATGGGGTTGCTTTGTTGTTGCTTTTTCCAATAAATGTTTTAAAATGTGTCTTATGAAATGGACAACTCTCTGTCTTCAACTCTGGGTCCACGTCAACACATAAATGCCTTTCAGCACAATTTGGACTTCATGAGAGACAGAATGAGGCCAATGCAGATGAGAAGAACAAGTGGACAACCTATCTCAGTAAAAACAAATACGTGCATTCTTGACAAATACACTTAATGCGACTCGACCCATTATCAATGTAAAGACACTTTTTGCTAGAATCTATAAGAGAAGCACAAATGATTAGATATGAAAGCAGTAGTTTGTGTAGATTTCTATCATATATGAATGAATAAAAACGTAAATGTCAACTTCATTTTTTCTTTGACACTTCAGGGACTGTGTAAAGTGAATAACCTTCAGGGATCAGGAATGGGAAAACAGTGTAGGAGGTAGTCACTTTCAGATAAGAAAAATTGGAAAAAAAATAAAAAAGATGTATAGATAATGCATAATCTTCTCTTGTGCTCAGCAATAATATTCAAATGTAATTGAGTGAACAGGTTCAGCAGGTTTTTCCATCTTACTCAGTGCCTCTTTAATCATACGGATAAACTTGCATCTTTCATCCACAGGACTGTGGTCTGTCTCTTTGCTTTGACGTGTCTCCCTTGGGCCCCTGGCCTCCAGGTCTGCAAGTCTATTGCACCTGTCAGAGAGCTGCATTTTTACTTGATTAATCTGGTGCTGATTTGATACACAAAGTTTGCACAAATACATTTCAGTCTCTCTGCTCCTCAAGGCAAAAACTGTGCAATTCTTGGCTCAGTAATCTTCTAAATTAACCCAACCACTAAGACGAAAGGCTCCATAGTTGGAAATCAATAAGTTATCACTTTCATTGTGTGGATTTCTGAGTTATTTTCAAGATTTGTGGGCTGTAATTAAAAGTCTGTGAACGTGAAAAAAGCCTATGTGTGACCAAGTTATCATGGATGGAAAGAGAAAGTCTGAAATAAATTGGAATAATTGAATTGCAGTGAACTAAATTGGAGGTGGACTCAGCACACATAGAGAGAGAGTGAGAAAGATGAAGTGTGTGTATGAGAAAGAAAGAGTAATATATTGTAATAGATTTTGTTTTAAAATACAACATGCCAAGATTAGATTACATAATTTTTGTATATAACTTTCTAAAAACATGATCTCCGTATGATAGATGACATTTTTTATAAAATACATAAATATTAAATAAATGTATAAATTTGCGCTAGCTAAGTTTAGAGAAGCCATAAAATAGAATACTATATTTAATTATATAGTAAGTGTATATCAAACGCAAGAAATTCGGCCAGGGGATCCTTGACTATAGCCTACTCCTCAGGTCTGCGTCTAGTGAAGTGCTCCTTTTGGGTGTTCCCACTCAGTTAATGGCCCGGGTGAGAGTGGATGAAACTCCTCTGAGCAGACAGGGATCAGTTTGTGTAGCGTTCTGCCTGTGGCGGATCCGTAACATCAAGCTCATTTTAGTCACTCTCTGGCAAAGAAACAAAAGCACAAGCCTTAGTTTCAGTTGAGAGAAGAATATCTACCGCTTCTGTTTCCACCGGGGTTTATATCCTTATAGGAGATTGACTGATTGCCATCAGCTGGGCTTGGTGATTGTTCCTCAGCTGGTTTGTGTGTTGCCAGGGTGACATATGATGAGCTGCTGGCAACTCATCACAATATATAGTATATAGTAGCCTCTCTCTGTGTGTGTGTGTGTGTGTGTGTCAACTAAATAGTATAACAAATAAAAAATTATTTCAACAACTTTCTAAACAGTGTGATTAAGAAAAAATAAATCAAAACTAAATCTCAAATAACACTTATATTTTCAATAATACATTACTGAAATTGTGTCAAAAGATTAAGGAACATATTGTATCTTGATTAATTCAAAAAAGTACTCAAAAGCTTATATTATAAGTATTTTAAGCAACCATGTATTCGTCCAAAACAACATTTCTGTATTGAACCGAATTGAAGTCATTGAGCTTCATCTGTATGACTTTTAAAAACTTTAACATTAATTTTGTATTATGAACCACAACACGTAAAAACTAGCTAGGTTTCATTACGCACCGCATGTATGTGTCTGACATAAAAGCGGCGCGTGCCTCAGCAGCGCGCGGACGCGCGTCATGCTCATCGGAGTATAAAAGAATGTGCGCGCGCTGCAGAGCGCTCAGAGGTGCGCGAGAGAGAGGGACTGATGAGACCGCGCTCTCGCTGCCGGTGAAGTAATTATGCATGCTGGCAGACAAAGTGCGGTGGTCACAATGAACTTGAGATAAATTAGTTTCTTCCTTTGCATCATTTCACCATGACAACGGACTGAGTGGAAGCCTGCCATGGAGAGGAATAACACCACACAAACTCTGGAGCTGGGAGAATGTGAGCACACACTGGACACCAGCTCGGCACTGGACAATTGTACGGATGCTGCCAGTGGGAACCTATCTTTACGTTGCTGGCTGCATTTGTTGACAAAGGAGTCTAGTTCAACATTACAAGGTGATGGGTCTAGTTTGGCTGTGCGTGTGATGATCGCCCTCATTTATTCAGTGGTGTGCGCTCTGGGGCTTGTAGGCAACTCTCTGGCGCTCTACCTGCTGCACTCACGCTACCGGCAGAAGCAGTCTTCTATCAACTGCTTTGTGATGGGTCTGGCTCTAACTGACCTGCAGTTCGTCCTAACCCTACCGTTCTGGGCCGTAGACACAGCGTTGGACTTCCGCTGGCCATTCGGCAAAGTTATGTGCAAAATCATCAGCTCGGTCACCACGATGAACATGTACGCCAGTGTATTTTTCCTGACCGCCATGAGCGTGGCCAGGTACTATTCCATTGTGTCCTCGCTGAAGATGCACAGTCGGCGAGCGGCGGCGGCTGCGGCCAAGTGGATCAGCTTGGGCATTTGGGTCGTATCCCTGATAGCAACCCTCCCACATGCAGTTTATTCCACGATAGCCCAAGTTGCGACAGACGAGGAGCTGTGCTTGGTCCGCTTCCCTGAAACGGGAAGCTGGGACCCGCAGTTGCTGCTAGGACTGTACCAGTTGCAAAAGGTCCTGCTTGGGTTTCTGATCCCACTGGTGGTGATCACCGTTTGCTATCTCTTACTTCTAAGAATCGTGCTAAGCCGTAGGATTAGCGGTGTGGCTGGCTCCGAAAGTGAGCAGGGGCGGCACAAGCGGCGCTCGAAGGTTACCAAATCGGTTGTGATCGTCGTCCTGTCGTTCTTTTTGTGTTGGTTGCCCAATCAGGCCCTTACTCTGTGGGGCGTCCTTATTAAGTTTGACCTGGTGCCCTTCAGCAAGGCCTTCTACAATGCCCAGGCATATGCTTTCCCGCTAACTGTGTGCTTGGCCCATACAAACAGTTGCCTCAACCCAGTGCTCTACTGCCTGATTCGCCGCGAATTCCGGGCCGGACTCAAAGAGATCCTGCTGAGGGCCACGCCGTCCTACCGAAGTCTTGCCCGGCTGCTCCCACGCAAGGCCAAAGTAGCTGAGGCCCCTCCTGTACTGGTTCTCGTGCAGATGGATGTTTGAAAAAGCAGATCCTTCACGTTCATCTTTGTTTTTGATTGACAGGACGAAGCAGGCGTGAGGAACGTCCTTTGGGAGCTGCCCCACTTTCCCTTCCACTCGTTCAGAAACACTTTTGCGCATTTGTCTTTCTCAACTTCCACGTACCCACGTACTGACTGCTTTCACATGCACCTCTGGTCATCAGAGCCACTGGGGAATTCAGGACCCATTCACCTTTGTTTGCCTATTAGTTGCACTGCTTAAGGATTTTCCCCCCGAGACATCCTTCAAGGGAGCGATAAATTATCCATGTGTGTTTTTCAGGCTTTGAAAAAAGAAGAAAAAAATGTTGAGATGTAGAGGAGTCTAGTCTTCTCTCATTTTATGAGATATAAAAAATAAATGTATGCAGGGGATCACTGGTTAAACCATCAATCATTCAACACACTGTCAATTATGATTTTACTTGCAGTTGTGTAGAATTTAATGAAGTTTCACACTTTGATTTGTCTTTCAATGTATTTAAATCTTATATTGTACAAAAAACTAAACTAATAAAATACCTAACTATGTAGTTAACTAACAAAATAATTCACAATTTTGTGAATTACCATGGACCAGTCAAACTGTGCATGTGATGATTGTGATCATTTCTGTTTTGATTTGAAAGAGAAATTATTTTTCTTAACTCTTTTCAATTTGACATAAAACTTTCTAAATAATTTAAATTAATATAAAACCGTATTTAATTAGAATTTATTCGAAATACACCACAATAGAATACCATTGTTGAGCCATTAAGGGATAATTCACTTAAAAAATTAAATTTTGTCAACTTTCCTCACCCTCATATCTTTTCAAATTAACTTCATTTCCAGAAAACACTAAATGAGATGTTTAGCAGAATGTTCAAGCTGCTCTCTTCTTCACCCTGTAAGCGGATGGAGACCAGGGTTAAAAAAGGGAAAAAGCAACAAAAGCATTATAAAATTTGTCCATAGGACTCAAACACTATTTTCAAAGTCTTTTTATCTAATATGAAAACTTATGTGAGGAACGGCCTGAAATTTAAGTCAGTACACATTTAAAATCTCACCTGAGATTAGTAGTCACCATTCACTTTCATTGTTTGAAAAACAGCAGCTTGGACATTCTGCTATAAACCTCTCATTTTGTGTTCCTCTGATGAAAAAAAAAGTCAAAAAGGTTTTGAAAGGTGAGACATGAGGTGGAGTAAATAATAACAGAAAGTGCTAGCTGAAAGCTTTCTTATGCTGACTATATCCTCAGGGACTTAATCAAAAAAAAAAAAAAATACAGCTTAGGCATACAATATCTTGATAAAAATATACTGTACAATAAATCTACTCTAAATCCCAATTCCTAAACCATCAAACAGAACAAAAATTCAATCTGAGATAATTAGTTATATGGGTTTATTGACAACACAATATAAGGCAGAGTTAAAGAGTGTTAGCTCAATAATAACAATTTATTTATTTATATTTATATTTGTCAGTTATTCTTTCATCCTAAATATATTCTTGCATCATTTCACAGTCAATATACCTTACAATGCTGTTGTAGGCTTTGAGGCTTTAGTGATTTTGTACCACCTAATAATACACACACTTGCACACGCCTCGCACGCAGGGAGAATATCTTATAGTAAAACGATTTTAGCCTGGCATCATTAATCATTAGGCCTGCAATCTTCTGAAACTCTTCCAAGGACATTGTTTCTCTGACCGAACTTTTTCAGATGAGACAGATTTGACAATTTAAGCCACTTTTGATGGTTTATCTCCTCAATGAAAATACCAGGTCATGGTTAAGGGAAGACTGGGGCAAGTTGCCACATTTTTTACACTGGACATTTTTATCATTATTGTACAGGAAAAATAAGATACAGTTCGTTAAACACCTACTGACCTTTTGATTGATATTTTAATCACACTATATTGGGTAAACTGTAATAGGATTTTCAGATAAATATATACTAAATATCATATATACATAAACAGTTACTTAACACAAAAAACAACAAATAAAAACACCAATGTCAAAACTATTGTCACTGGCAAAAAATATTAATAATAAATTGTATACATTTATACCACTTACATGTGACAGCTTGCACCAACCTTTATGAGTTGACCCTCATTGTTGTGAAAACTCTCCTGTGACCGATGGAAACTGTGGCGACATGTTCAATTATTAATCTATGACTTGTTAACCATAAATTAATATATAAAGAGCTCATATGTGTAAGAGAGAATCACCCCAGCTGTGAGTTTGAGGGCATGCAGATGAGCTGGTGCGAGAGACCATTAACGAGCAAAACTGATTTAAAGTTCTGAATCTGAACTCAACTGTGCTCTATAATTAGTGACAGTGACATTTTGGCCCAATGTCGGAGTCAGTGTTGTACTTTGCTGTCACTGTGTTGAAGCACCTTTGGGTGTGTTTTTGCTTGCTGAACTTACTTTAATATTTGTATGAAGTGTTATAATGTTATGTTATTTGTAAAATATATATTAGAAATTTGGCAAAAATCTGTTTTGGACAAAAATAAATACATTTGATAAAAACAAGGTTCAAATGATGTCTTAAGGTGTAATTTGCCTCAGTTTACACAAAAAATATCTCAAATATTTTTATAAACACAAAACTGCAGTCATATCAACCTAAAAAAAAAGTCTCTTGTTGATTATGGCTATCTCTAAAATGACGCTGGTAACTGAAATCTTCATCCACACCACTAGGTGTCACTATCAGTTCAAGACAACGTCAGTATTAGCCAGCGCAGCAAAGAAAGTCATATCATTCAAATCAACCTAATAATAATAAAAAAAATCTCTCTCTCGTTGATTACGGCTACATCATTTCTAAAACAACACTGACAATTGAAAATAGGGCTGCACGATAAATCGGAATGGAATCGAGATCGCAATTCGACAGAAGCTGCGATTGTCATGCGTATCTTTCAGTGAAGCACGGTTCTGTGATCAGCAGTAAATCTCCATCCAAAGGCCAGAGGGCGCTCTCGCGCTGAAACTCCAAATACGCCTCGCAGAAGAAACCCAGAAAATGCCTATTGCTGCAGCTGAACAAACAGAAGATTTATTATTCTGTTATACAGAGTATTGATTATTATAATTTTCATTAAAATAAAGTATATTTATAATGCAGTGCCTTTATCACTGCTTAAATACTATGAAATATGTTGCGTGCCTTATTTTGTGTAAGAAGCCACATCATCTCACATGTAGCGAATCAGCTCATTGTGAAATATGAATAATTAATCATAACTAGTTATAATTAATTATAAATATTTAGATCCGCTGTAAGTATTTACTTGACCTCTCAGGGTCAACTGTCTGTCAATTCTAAGAACGTTAATTTCCTGGTTAAGGGAAATAACTTTCTTACTGTACAACTCTACACAGAGCTTGTAGCATAAATCTGCATGATTAAGAGACTTCGGTTATGAGCAAACAATGAACAACCTCAAGTGTGATACAAGTAAGACTTTACCGCAAAACTAGTCTACAATGACCTGAAGGATATGTGTGTTCATTCAAAGAAAGGTTTTCCTATGAATTCATTAGAGAAAAGTCAATTTCTACTGTGCATTGTGTCTCTTCCTATGGAAAAGGTAGTGATTTTCTCTACTCACATTCCTTTGGGCCATAAAATCAGTGATATCAGCATTGGTTGCCATGGGGACTAGGGGGGGGCCTGGTGTCGTTCGCAGACATCCTGGCACCCAGTTTATTGGGTGAGGGGTCTGTGACGATTTGTTAATCTAATGAATAACTAATTTGTTAAATCAAATGCAAAATTGTGTGTTTGATTGGTCCAGACGCTACAAAATCCCAGACAAAAATAGACAACAACGAGCGATGTCAAAGGTGCAGAACAATCGAACACACACCTGCCACTCACGGCTGGGAGACAGTGGTGGCTCTCTGGCTGTTGGTGCCTCCAGGAGTGGTTGTGGTGCCGTGGTGGGTGATTTTTTTGCGTAACTTGTCAGTGAACTACGGCTGTGTAGTAAATTCTGCTCCATCTGAAAGCACGTGATGATGATTTCCTGCTGATTACAGAACCGACTTTTTTAACAAAATGCGCATATGACAATCGTATTTAATTAATCGTGCAGCCCTAATTGAAAACTTCTGTGAGATGCTACATCCACGCCACTAGGAGTCAGTATCAGTTCAAGACAACTTCAATATTAGCCAATGCAGCCAAGAAAGTTTATTCCTGAGTCCAATATGCCTGCTTCCCTATTACATAGTAGATAAAAAACAGTATGTGAACAGAGTAGTACATCTGAATTTATATTTTCATTAAATAGCAGGCAAAAAACACTCGAATTACCTACTACATCCAGAGAGATTCTGAAGTGTGCATATGATGGACACTTTACTATCCCATGAAGCCACGGCAATGATGTTATGCAACTGATGCTGTAGGTCACATGACGATGACAACAAGGCGAATGAAGTACATCCAGAATAAATTCATTCTACACATTCATCCTATATAGAACATACTTTTTAACAGTCATGAATTCCGTTCTTCATCAAATGCAGTAGCTACTTAGTTTGTGATTTTAGACGCAACGTTCGTTCCTTAACAAATGTAGTAGGCCTACCTACTCTAATAGTATTGGAATTCGGACGCACCTTATAATAGGCTATGTGGAGAAATTTATTAGCATTAGCATTTAACATTAGGAGCCACAATAATGTTAACAGTTTCTCACTCTTCACTAGCGACTATCCTGAAAGTAAAATAAAAAGTGAAAGTAAAAATAAAAAAAAAATACAGAGTGCACCTTCAAAACTTTAAGACTTGTGAAAGATGGACTTACAGTCTCATTGTAATCATTAAAATTTGAGCAAAATAATCTCCAAAAAAGCATACTTAACTTCGAAAAGGACTCAAAAATAACGAACACTCGCTCCCCAAAGCAAAACCTGGATATGAGGTTGGAGATAATGGTTTTCTATTCTTTTGACAGGGGCTACACACACTCCAGGCATGGCTAATTGCATAGTGTGTTATTATGGGATGGATTGGTGGTACAGTTCCCTAGCAACGGGCATTTTAATTTTTTCAGCTGGACAAATAAATCAGCCCCAGCACCTAGTTTAAGGGTGAACTACCCTCCTTTCTGTAATTGAATTTTGCCTGCTGGACATAAAATAAATGATTGATATTTTTTTTCTCTTTTGTGTTATTGTCAAAATGTTTTTAAATCATCGTAGTTTTTGTCCCACAAGCTCTAAACATGGTATGTACGCCTTTCAGATTTTGGATTTTTTAAAATCTGTTTTGTTTTCCTGCCAAGGGAGATAAAAATAGCACTCAATCATCAAACCTTTGTATGCTCCATTTTCCTGTTGGATTTGTCAGAAAACTAGGTGACACATGCTCAGTGTTGGGCAAGTTACTTCCAAAATGTAATACATTATATATTACTAGTTACTGTCTTTTGAAAGTAATTAGTTACATTACAATATTACTGTCTCTGAATTGTAATGCATTACACTACTTTTGAGTTACTTTTGAGTTACTTTCACCAAAATATCCACACTTAGTTAAAAAATGCTCTGTAAACAGAATGTAAATATATCTGAATTGCCCTTTTGTCATTTTGTCCAATTTGTTTCCAATTTATTCAGCTGAACTGAACAGAATATCAGAATATACTGAACGCAACAAAATGTGTAGTACTATAACATATATATGTTTTATAAATATATATATATATATATATATATATATAGAGAGAGAGAGAGAGACACACACACACACACACATACACACACATATATATATGTATATACTGCATATATATAAACTGTACATATACATATTAGGGGAAATAATCAAATATTATTATTATTATTGTTATTACATATCACTATTATTATTACTATATAAATATTATATATACTGTAGTATAGGTTTTAGTTTCTGTTAGCTTTCGATTATTTTTATTTCAGTTTTTAAATTTAATTAGTAATTTTAGTACTTCAGTTCAGATTTTTCAGATTTATTTATTTGTATTTTTTATTTTTCCATCTAATATTTATATTTTATTTTATTTCAGTTATTTTTTAACTTTGATTTTTAATAGTTTTAGATGATGATAAAAACATTGATATTTTAATGAAAAATTGTAAATATTTTTGTGTTGGTTAATTTAAAGATTATGCAAATATAAATTGGAACTGGAAGATGAATTTTCATTGGAGTAAAAAATAATAATAAAAAAAATCAGATGCCCTTCACTTTTCTGAGCCACATTTCAAGTTCAACAAAAAAAGATTATTATGATTTTGGTGGTTAGGGGGGCCAATAATGACCACCCTGAGACCCCTTCTGAGGCGCTGATGTTGAGGACCACAGCAGGATTCACATCCTCATGTTTCAAAATCTGGAAACTAGCTGCTGGGATCCTTATTCTTTAAGAAATTCTATACTATGATTCATTTATAGACCTCTGTGCAGCACTGCAATCATTGAAATTCAATGAAATTATGAATTATGAAATGTGTCTGTGCCTACTTGAGGTAAAATGTAAGGGAGGGAACAACTTTTGTGTTAATGATGCAAACTTTGTGAGGTTTAAGCGCCAGGAAATGAGAGGGGGAGACAGGAGCATGCCGAGCATGAGAAAATCAGAGATAAAAAGAAAATCAAAGGTGATTCGCCACTGAGTGACGTCAAGTTTTGATTTGGGGTCCATCAGTCAGAGATGATGCGACTGCATTCATGAAGACCTCCTGGTTTTAAGTTGGAGTTGATTACTCAAAATGCCTGCAGCATTACTGTTATCTACTGATTCTGACTATATGTCTTGTTCCCTATATATCTGGATAAAGGCATCTCGTACTGAGCCTCCAGCCTGTGACCTTTCATTAGGCCTGTTTGAGCTGGCTGGGAGGATTACGACAGTGAATTGTTTGATTAGGACCTTCGAGAGGATCCAGGGGAAAACTGATATTCTGGACACATGCACACTTATACAGTAATTGAGACTGGGGCTAGTTGTCACAGTTTGCTCAATTATTTATTAATATATCTTTAGTACATAATTTAATTTAATTAAACATTAATTGTAGAAAAAAAATCTAAATTATAAACAATTGAATATATAATTTAACAATGTATATTTTTTACACAATATAATAAATCCATTCATATTTCACATATAAAATAAGTATATATTACATATAATTATTACATATAATAGTAAGAATATAATGCTCATGAATATGTGAAAATATTTATTAATTTATAAAAATATATTTTTATGAATATGAAAAAATATAACTTAAAAAATTAGATACATAGATATATAATAGATGACCCTGTGACAATTAGCCCCAGTCTTTCTTACATATAAGCACACACACATATCTGCTTTCACGCAAACCCCCACCAAACAGTTCTATCTCGACCCCCAGACAAGGTCCTAAACTTAGTCTGACACGTGAGCTTGACGGTACGCTTTGACATAAGTAGATAATGTGAAGGAGATCGGTCAGGCGAAGCTCAATAGTATTGCTCGCTTTACAGATACTCAAAGTCATTCAAAAATCAAGACGCAACTCGGCGCTACCTAGCTTTTCAACCAAGAGGTGTCAATGATAAATGCTATCTGCCGTGACCCAGCCTAATGCACTCCATGGCAGTCTTTTCACAGTCTTGATTATTAGGCGAGCCGGAGAGGTGGTAGATTATTTCCGCAACCCATCTTGAATGCTGCATCCCTCCCTCATCTGTCGCACCTGCACCGGCGAAGTCCAGAACCCCCAGAAGTCCAGGAGGAAATTCAATTACTTACTCTCAGCTCGAAGAATGAGCTCATCTCCATATTTATTAGGATACTGACCAAGCGAAGGCCTCGGCGTTCAATTACTTTTATTATTCTCTAATGTGTTCCCACAAACTCTTTTCATTTCCAGTGTGACACAGGCACTCGGCTATCGCCATTCCCTCTTGAGATTTCTCAAGGGCCCTGAGAGGAACTTTGATGGGGCTTGAAATGAAAACCTAGTATAGGTTTGAAAGTATAAATGAAAGTATAGCGACAAGCTCCTTTCTCCCACACACTCCTACTTATTCTGGATGAGTGGGAGAGAAGCCATGATCAACGAAGACATGAGGGCTCTGTGACTCAAAAAGCCTTTCTAGCGCCAGTGATTTCAGGCGGCTTTATTCTCCTGAATGCATCCGTATCTAAAAACAAGCTTTCGTCGGAGTGCGTCTTTGATAGTCTGATGATATCAAACGCTGAAATAACGAACGGAGGAGGAGGATGGAGCAATATTTCTCAGCTCTGCCCTATTTTCATGTCAATTATGCAGAGTCTTCGCTATTCCGAGATGTGAGCTTACAATTGCCATGTGTCAGTAAGGCATGGCCAGGAAGACTCATTCAATCAATCACCTCTCCAACAAACAGTCCAAAAAATCCCAAAGCAGGTGGAAGAAAAGCCTTTGAAGATGCTTTTGAGTAGCCTTGAGAGCAGGTGCTCAGAACCGTCAAGTCCATTTAAATTGATATTTCAGCCAGGTGGATTTTGAAATTATTCTTACAAAAATGACTGTAGGCAAATGCTGTAGCAGAAATCATCATTCAAGTCTGTTTGGTCATTATATAATGAAGCATTTAATATCTAATTTATGTAAACGTATAATATTTCAAGTTTAATAATTGAATAGCATTTTAAGTAAAAATAATAATATATTATTTATAAAAGAATATTTATGCTTATATGGAATTATTAAATAACACACACACATGCATTATATTATATTATATTAATCAGTGTTATTTTAGTATATTGAGATATTATTCTAGTTTTTAATTAATATTTGTGTGTGTAGACCAATACAATTGGTGTGCCTCCTTTATTTTAAAACCCACGAGCCGACACTGCTTTATAGTGGTTAAACATGAGATATAATTTGTTTTGGGTAATTCTAACGGGCAGTCTTTGGGCAGTCATTAATCTATTGTTTGTTCCAGAGCAAATAGTTTTGGCTGAGGGCAAAATCTCATCACGTTATATTTTATGTAACTTTAATGCTGTATTTCAGAGCGCTGACTTTGTACTTTTGACTGAATTGTCTAGCAACAACTACTTTCAACAACAGCTTGTAAGATGCAGTTAACAAATGCACTGAGCAGCTCTGTCATCGGAAATCACCCTTAAGATATGAAAGGACAGTACGACAAAGATATTTCCTCAGCAGTCATTCAAACTAATGTTTTATTGTGAATATGAGATTGAGCTGAAGAATGAATGCTGTATCAGATGCAGGTAATCACAATCGCTCAGTCAATCTCTATCTCATAATAGTCTACATATAATACAGAGAGCTTTTAATACAGTGATACAATAAGCTTTTAATGAAGCAACTCAATGTTCCTTTGTTACTAGTTCTAAGTGACGTTTTCGAATTAGTAACGGATCTTGAGCTCAGCTGTTAAACTGTCAAACTGAGATTTGAATCTGTGGCCGAAGGAAGTAGTTCTGCACAAAAGGGTTTTTAAAGACACTCAGTTGTTGTTTTTCTTATATATTTACACACTTGTGCCGTCGAACTGTTGTATAAATGCAATATCACACTCGTAGACATGAGATATGGCTGTATATCGGCACACTGTGATTACCTGTGGCCGAATCACAGCCGTGCCGATATACAGCCATATCTCACGTCTACTCGTGTGAT
>NW_015656157.1:1825840-1832152 GCF_001515625.1 Sinocyclocheilus rhinocerous
AGCAAAGGGTCTGAATATTTAGGACCATGTGATATTTCAGTTTTTCTTTTTTAATAAATCTGCAAAAATGTCAACAATTCTGTGTTTTTCTGTCAATATGGGGTGCTGTGTGTACATTAATGAGGAAAAAAAATTAACTTAAATGATTTTAGCAAATGGCTGCAATATAACAAAGAGTGAAAAATTTAAGGGGGTCTGAATACTTTCCGTACCCACTGTATATACAAATTTAGGGAAAACAGCCTAAGCTGGATATAGGCTACAGCAGTCGGCTTAATTAAATGGCGCAACAGGCAGCTCTCTTTAAACACAGACTTTTAAGATGGGATGGATGTTTGCTTCAAGTGATAGGCCAGGTAAGTGAAGTTATATTATCTTGCTGTATGTATGTCGTTTTCTTTACGTTTTCTGACTAAAAGCAACCAAAAAGCCATTTTAAAGTGGTTAAGCAAATAATAATAATAATAATAATCGGCAGGGATCCCAGACCAATACAATTGGTGTGCCTCCTTTATTTTAAAACCCACGAGCCGACACTGCTTTATAGTGGTTAAACATGAGATATAATTTGTTTTGGGTAATTCTAACGGGCAGTCTTTGGGCAGTCATTAATCTATTGTTTGTTCCAGAGCAAATAGTTTTGGCTGAGGGCAAAATCTCATCACGTTATATTTTATGTAACTTTAATGCTGTATTTCAGAGCGCTGACTTTGTACTTTTGACTGAATTGTCTAGCAACAACTACTTTCAACAACAGCTTGTAAGATGCAGTTAACAAATGCACTGAGCAGCTCTGTCATCGGAAATCACCCTTAAGATATGAAAGGACAGTACGACAAAGATATTTCCTCAGCAGTCATTCAAACTAATGTTTTATTGTGAATATGAGATTGAGCTGAAGAATGAATGCTGTATCAGATGCAGGTAATCACAATCGCTCAGTCAATCTCTATCTCATAATAGTCTACATATAATACAGAGAGCTTTTAATACAGTGATACAATAAGCTTTTAATGAAGCAACTCAATGTTCCTTTGTTACTAGTTCTAAGTGACGTTTTCGAATTAGTAACGGATCTTGAGCTCAGCTGTTAAACTGTCAAACTGAGATTTGAATCTGTGGCCGAAGGAAGTAGTTCTGCACAAAAGGGTTTTTAAAGACACTCAGTTGTTGTTTTTCTTATATATTTACACACTTGTGCCGTCGAACTGTTGTATAAATGCAATATCACACTCGTAGACATGAGATATGGCTGTATATCGGCACACTGTGATTACCTGTGGCCGAATCACAGCCGTGCCGATATACAGCCATATCTCACGTCTACTCGTGTGATATTGATCATATATACTGTATATACACACACACACATGATGTAAACACACAACCACACACTCACACTCACGTGTGTATTCTTCAAAAAAGTCATGGGCGAGATGGATTTCCGTGTAATGGACAATTGTCCAGGTACTTTCATTCAATGCCTTCCCATTGTCGAATTGTCATTAGACCATCCACAAGGGTCAACAATGAGACATTACAGCTGTGTGTGTGCAAGGCATCTGCAAAATTACTTTAGCGTCATTAGGTTCATAATTAATGTATCTTAACTCTGGCCTATTTGGCTGAGCAGTGGGAAGCTGACCTTTCTTGCCTGCCCCCGGCGTTGATAACGATCATGTCCAGCAGAAAGACAATAACGGGGCTGAAATATCACCCAGCGTCCCTGCCTTATCTTCGTCTTTCACCATGCTATTAGTCAAAAGCAAAAGTCACCATCAGCAGCGACAGCATAGCCTTCAGCCTTCACCAAGGGTATCAGGCCTGGTTAAGTCAGGAAAGAGAAGACAAAACCAACCAAAGCTGCCACTCCTGTGGCGACCTCGTATCTCTCTGCAGTATTCAAGCTGTAAATGGCTAGTCTGGTGCTTTGTGTGATTACTTGACCTCTGGGCTCATGCCAGCAGGGAGCGAAACTTACTACGCATAGCGCGAACAATCCAGCGGAAATGACAGTGGGCGGAAAGTTGGTACACATCAGGCTGATTAACTTTGACTTGCTGAGAGTGTTTTGCGGTGCTAAGGTGTTCAGCTAGTGTAATCACATAGTACAATGTGGTGAATCAATGAATTTATAGACTGGAGGAGTGGAGCTTGAATAACATATAGCGCACTAGCGACTAGCGTGAGGATGTAGCTGTGTAAACATCGCACTGAATATAAGTACATGTTCTGTATTTATTTATACCTACACACTGAAATGGGGAAAAAATACCTGTAGAAAGTTCTGTCATTTTTTATTCATCCTCATGTTGTTCCAAACCCATATCATTGCCTTTCTTCTGAGGAACACAGAAGAAGACATTCTGAATATTGAAGCTTTCACTCTTCAAAAGAAAATATCATGTGACTTGTGCAAAGCCAATGGATGGGAAACATAAGGAGTTTAATGATTCTGGTTCCTTTAACAATATCCTTGAATCTGAAGAAAAAATGCTGGGGTCATTTAAATAATAAACAATAAAAATATAGTGACTTACAGTATTTCACCTTTTCAAATTCTAACTTCTAATTTATTTATTTTTTTTAACTTTATTTCTTTGTTTTACCTACGTTTCTCATTCACCTATATTGTCATAATGAACAAGCAGTCAGTAACTACACTGATTTAAGTCTCACACAGCATTAGTTCTTGATTTATGGACTCGACGCAATGAAAATAATGAAGGAAACTAGTTATTTAATTGAGAAACTGCTCAACAGATTTGTTTGTCATTTGCTAAAAAGAAACAGCTCATAAAAATAATTCGCCTGGAAATGTTGCTTCACTGGTAGCGATTTTGATTCACTAAAAAGAACTGGCAAGAGTTATTCTCTCGCTAATCAGTCTTCACTGGTCGAGCTGTGTGTTTTGATTCAACTAAGGCCAAATATACTTCAAAGTATACTTCATTTGATTGCATGCGTGAACGCAGGCTGTCAACACATGCACGCTAGAATTAAGGTTTCATCTTTGTCCAGCGTCTGCTCTATTATTCTCCAGTAGGAAGCACACCTCCCCAAAAATGTAACTACTACATGTCGTGACAACGCAGACCGCAAGATCTGCGACTGGTTGGCTTGGTAGCATCACATTTCCTCCTATGTCCTCCTAATAATTCCAGTGTATTCTTCTGTGCCGCCATTTTTTAAATTCAGAAGTTCAGTGAAGAACATGGCTCCAACTCCAACATGATGTGCTCAGTTTTAGTCGCTGTCAAAACAGTGGCGAAGAAACTCAACACAGTGGAATATAGAAACCCCACCGCCAACTAAACAAAACAAAAAACAAAAAACAAAAAAACCTTGCTATGTGTACTGCATTAGACACCAGGAATTGTCACAGCACTTATATATTTTTCCTTATTTGTTGGTTTGATTGCTTCTGTTGTCTTCATTTGTAAGTCGCTTTGGATAAAAGCATCGGCTACATGATTAAATGTAAATGTAATTGTAAATGTTTCTGTGGTGTAATTGCAGAGCAACGCAGACAGAACGCAGAAGTATAAATGTACACAGTGGCATAGGCTACGGCGTTCACTTGACGCAGAAGTATAAATTGGCTTTTACAAAAATAGGATGGTGCGTGTACTATTCTGGTGACGAAATTTGCGTCACGCTCACTGTATACGCAGATCCTTGCATATGCGTAAAAACCGAAGTATACCTTGGCCTTTAAGAGGTTCGTAAAAATCATTCGTGCGAGAGTCGGACTTCACTGGTCACCCTGTGTGTAGTTGATTCAATAAAAAAGACTACTCATAAGAGTGACTCGCTCACGAATCGGACTTCACTGGTTGAATGGAAGCCTATGTTTCGAGTTGAATAACAATAATCAGGTAATAAAAAGACTTGAAGAGCATTTAAATACTGTTTTCTGGGGGAACAATGGTCAGAGAACCGTAAACCATTTTTTTTTAAAATAATGGAGCCATTTTTCAATCCTACTAAAACTAGCTTTGAGTAAACAGACTGAAACTTAAAAATCAGTGGCTGTACGAGTGATATGACATAAAAAATATGTTGACTTCTGAAGCATCTTTTAAATGTCTGTTCAATGTGTATGCATGCTACAATAGGTAGTATCATGTTAAGCATCAAGTATCATGTTAAGTATCAGCAAGTATCATGTTAAATTAAAAGATCGAACTGATTTAAATTCTTATAGAGAGCAATACTCATTCATGTTTGTTGAGGCTGAAGCAACTTCATATTTTTTAATGAGACAAACAAGACATTAATAAACCATGGCAGGTGAATCCATGTTAATGTGTATCAAAAAATGTCTACTCATCTGGTATTCATTATCCTCAGCTGCCCCCATGCAAACAATGGGAAAGTAATTGGTATTGATTGAGTGTTGCCATCAGAATATGAAAAAGATTTTATTTAGTTTGGACACCTGTAAGTATAAAATTGAAAACTGGCTCTCCCTGCTGTTAAATTAGTCCCATATTTCATTTATTTATTTTTTTTAAATCCCTGCAGTCTCATATCATATGAAATTCTGTGCTGAAAATGAGTGGAAAAGTTAGGAAATTATATCTCGGCCTTGAACGGCTAGAAGACGCAAGCAAAAGCAGAAGCTCGAGCTGTCAGGGGAATGCATTTCCATATATTTGATCAGGCATGGCCAAGACAGCATGACCCCCATGTTTAATCTACTATGCTTGCACGAACGTCCAATTGAGTGCCAGATCCTCTTTGACCTACAGAAGTCTGCAAATCCAACCATCTCATTCCCAACACTTTATCTTATCTTAAAATGAAGGTTAAAGAGGCTGTTCATTTAGAATAATGAGTCTGTTCAGTCATTGCCTGAAATCACAGTGTCTGAAATTTGTATCTTCTCTTTGCCCTCTACAACAAATGACTTATTTCAATAAGCTTTGTCCAATTCAGCCCTGTAATCTAATGCTTATCTAAGTTGTGAAAACGTAGCACATACTTGAGACCCCATCATTTAATGTTTTTATGTCCTGATGGTGCAATTGATTGTTGCATTGTATTTCAAAGTCCAGAGTCAGAGGATTCACTGCTAGCAAAAGAGCTTCTCTGTGGGATGAACTTTTAACACAGTTTTAACTAAAAATGAAAATTCTATTATTATAATTACTCACCTTATGAAGTTTCAAACCAACATGACACAAAAGAAAATATTCTGAAGAATTAGCTTGATGCTCAAAACAGATCTAAAAACACCATAAAGTATCATAAAATTGGTCTATATGTCTTGCACGGAACATATAATCCAGACTATACATTATTCAGTTCAGTTTATAAAACTTGTCTAAATGATTCAATCACAACTTGTACTGATCCGTTTCTTGAGTTTACTTCACTTGCAGGGGTTAACAGCCCACTAGAGGTCACTTGTTTTGTTTATCACACAAAGTTATCATCTGACTTCAGAAGACTCTGAATATATATATGGACTACTATGGGCTGTTCACACTGAACACGTTTTTCCATTCCACTTTGATGCATTTCCATTGTTTTTCTACATAAACATGCGCTAGCTTGATGAACATGTTGATGAACAGGTATAAAAACATGGTTTCTATACCTTGCTTTTTAAAATTCCACTACTCCGTTAAATTCTGTTGCATTTCTATTGTTTTTCTACGTAAACGTGCACTAGATGGACGAGTTTGACTGTTGTGCTCACATCTTGTGTATTTTGCAGCTTCTCATCGATGACACAACACTATAAAAACACTGCACTCAAGTGTTTTTGCATTCCACTGCCCCGCACCTCACAGTTTTAAACTCAAAAATGTATTCTGTGTGAATCACTCCCTAGGGGTTGTTCACACAAAACTCGTTTTTGCATTCGACTGTGCTGATTTTCCATTGTGTTCTATTTAAATATGCTAGATTGACATGACCATGCAAGCATCGTGTGCATGACACACCATTCTAAAAATGCGTGCACAAATTAAAAAAGGTAAACTCTAGACCAGTGCTTCTCAAAATTGGGACCCGCCCCAATTTCATATTTCAAGAACACTAATTATTTCCTACTTTGATAAACGCATGTTAAACTTGTAAATCATATGTTTATTTTTTTTATGTCTTTTTGGAGATGGTCCGAAATCGCAATAATCATTTACTCAAACTCGCTTTTATGAGATAAAGAAGGCAAAAAAAAAAATCGGCCAAACATATCGGCCAAAAAAATCAGCATCATATTTCGGCCATCGGCTGCCCTGATTTCTAAATATCGGCATCGGCCAGAGAAAAACCCTTATCGGTCGACCTCTATTCCTGCCA
>NW_015656157.1:1832548-1870508 GCF_001515625.1 Sinocyclocheilus rhinocerous
AAATATCGGCATCGGCCAGAGAAAAACCCTTATCGGTCGACCTCTATTGCTGACACTTAAATTAATTGTTTTGCCACTTTTGCACTTTACTTTTGCACTTTAAAAAAAAAGTTTATTTGTTATGCATGTGTCATGGTCAAGGTGTGTGGAGGCAGGCAGGATGACGAGGACGACAAGGATTCAAATAAGGATCTTTAATGTAGAGACAACAAGGCAGATTCGGGTAGAGGAGACACACACACTCAGGGTAAAATTCACAGTAACCGACAATACTAGATTATCTATTGCTGACACTTAAATTAATTATTACTTAATTAGTTAATTATTAATTAGTTATTAATGTATTTTGAATGCTAAGGGAGCTTTATTTTTTTCAAAAAAAAATAATGCTTATTTGTTATGCATGTTATGTATGTTTATTGAAAACAAGTTTTGTAATAACCAATTGTTCCAGTCCGGACCTTTGAATGTAGACTTTGAGAACCCCTGCTCTAGACCTTGCCTTTTTTTTTTTTATTCACTGCCCTGCTTTTTGTATTTTTACATTCCACTGCACTGTATTTCCATTTTTTTATATAAACATGCACTAGGCAGAATTGTTTTACTGTTGTTTTTGTGTCTTGTGTTTTTTGCAGTGTCTCACGCACAACACTGTTCTAAAAACGTGACACTCAAGTTAAAAGTAGTTGACTTTTAAAAAACATGTAAACGTGCACTAGAACCGACACGTTCGACCATTGCGCTCACGTCTTTTGAAGTGTCTCGCACATGACACTAAAAACATTGTAAAAACATGGTCCTCAAGTTAAAAGAGATTCCATATTTAAAAAACGCGTCTGTAGACCTTGCATTTTTTTTCATTCCTGCTCTGCATCTCATGTTTTAAATGCAAAAACACATCCTGTGTGAATGAATCTGTCCTTAGTGATCTTGATCTTTCATGTTTACATTTCTTAGTATAGCTTACAGTGGGTACGGAAAGTATTCAGACCCCCTTACATTTTTCACTCTTTGTTATATTGCAGCCATTTGCTAAAATCATTTAAGTGTCTATACTTCACAGTATGGCAAGGGTTGGGGCTGTTTTAGAAATTATATTTTTACTTTGTTATCTACCATCTTCAGAAGATTTGCTTTTCTGGTCCACTCTGTAGCCATTGATCAAGATATGAAAAGATGTTTTCAGTCAATGAGTTGCTAATATTTTATTACAGTGAATCATTTATGAATTATGCATGGCCCAGAATGCTCAGAATGTCCTAAATTGTGTCTGTCAGATGATTTATGATGTGTGTAAATGTAGGACGCATCTAGTGTACCGGAACTAACAGCAGACAAACAAATATACAGAGTAATGGATCATCTCCATGCTTGATAAAGAACTTAATTTCAATTTCCTTAAATTAGTGCATAATTTGAACAGATTAATGATGTCATCTGGGGTTCTGTTATTTAAAAAAAAAAACATTCTTTGGGAAAATACAAGGAACATTTACAGAGGAATGGCATTGCCAGTTCCCAGCATGCTTTGCATGCAAATGGATGGGAAGAGTAAATGTTTTTGTGTTTTTGAGTAAGATGAAAGATAAAGTGTCAAATGTTGTTATGTTGGTTACCATTGAGGTGATGAGTGGAGCATTCAATACATCCATATTTATATGATCTTATATATGAATAAAATAAAAATAATTTGTTTTGTGGTTCCACGTGGCAATGTGTTTTATATGAGATTTTACATTAAATATTCACATAAATTTATATAAACCTCTTTATATTTTAATATATTTTTTATTTATTTTTATTATATAAAATAAATTATATATATATATATATATATATACATACACAATTTACATTGAGAAAAATATTAATTATTTGTATAATTTAGATTTTAAATAAATTTAAATAAATAATGTCATAATTTTAATAACTGAATAATATTTGAATATTTAGATTTTATGTCATTTAAAAAGAAAATTCCATGACATGTAGAGCCACAAAATAACTTTAAAAAAATATATAGATACTATCTGTTATAGATATTCTATAGATAGATATATAGATAGATAGATAGATATAGATACAGTTTTTTGAGGGTTATACCATTAATAATTAACAATAATAATTAATAATTTCACACCTCATGAAAAAAACTGAAATACTCTCACTTTCCCATCTCTGGCCCCGTGCGTTAGTTTTCGATGTGGATTTAGAAGGAACATGAAAAGCTAGGGTAAGGGACTAGAAAGAGAAAGTTAAAGGTGGGCTGGAGAGAAAGCTGGGTCTCTGGGGAGAGGAAAAGGGGGCAGAGATGTATAGCGTCTGGATGGATGCTTGGCAAAGAAAAAAAGATTAGAGCAAAAAGGATGAAAAAAGCAACAACAACAGAGCCGCATTCATTTTCTTAATGGTGCCTGAGCATCTGACCCAGTGCAAAGCTGTTGGGGTTTCAGGGGAAAACAAGGCCTCAAAAACCAATGCTGATGTACCCCGTCCTTTGCTTGTCACTTTGGCAGGACATCAGCGGTGGTGGTTAACCTTTTCGGCGTGTCTAAAGGCAGCAGAGGTTTGCTTTGAAGCTCAGGACGGATGCAGACAGAAGACTTTAATTATGCCCTGATTAAATGGGAGTCTTACTGCCACGATGGCGTTCGCTCGTTGCCTCCTTACCCTTCAATACTTAATCAGCAGCTGTCAGGGAGCCTGTGGATCAAAGACACGGCAATTTATCAACAGCAGCACATGGCCTCCCCACAGGTCAGACCCATGGGGGACCATCGGACCCCCTCGGTTCCACACACACAGACCCCTCCAAAAAAAAAAAAAAAAAAAAGAAAAAATACAGGGGTTATTACGGATAATGGATTCCAGCGGCACAATGAAACTAAGTGTGCCAACAAGCTGTCATTCATGTTTGCTGAGTAAACGACATCTCGTCTGCACTGATAACACAATGGAGGCCCACGGATGGCACATTGATTGCATTAGCCAGAGAAAAGGATGCTCGAAAGTGTGCCGTAATTCGCCAGATTTATGCGTGCATGTACCTGTGTGAGAGTGATGATTGCTATTCATTGTAATCTAGTGCCTTGCCCTTGACAGCCCTCTTAAGAGATTGCAGTTGAGCTCCCAGAGGGCAGCGCTGAGGATGAGGATGTCTCTCCAACCGAACGGGTGCAAATTGAATCCGCTGGCAACGATTAGCGATGGAGCAGGCATGATGCACTTTGGCTGTGTCCCTTTTCCCGGTGAAATGTGTCTTTGAAGTTTACCTGACACACTAGTTTGTGACCGGAGGATAAAATGGCTCGAATGGACTTCTGAAAAATATACTGCTGAGCAGGAGCTTCAACAGAGAAATGTATTCAATGGAAACAAACATCATTTAATATTGATTCACTTTCTTCAAGGACAAACATGCCTACAGATTGGGCTTTCTAAAGCATTTGAACAAAGTTTAGGACTATGAAACATTTGTTTTAGAAAGGAATCTGGCATTCGTGACTTTGCTGAGGTTTACACTCTTAAAAATAAAGGTTCCAAATAAGGATTTTTGCAGTGATGCCATAGAAGAACCATTTTAGGTTCCACAAAGAACCTTTAAGTGAACAGTTCTTTTGTCCAATTGAAAGGTTCCATTGATGTTAAAGGTTCTTCATGGAAGAAATGCTTGGATTTAGATGTTATCAAATGCTTTGGATCACCTTCAATGTGAGAAAAAGTTGAGATGAAATGGAAGTAGAAACAAATCCTTTTCTTTGTTATTGTGATGTACATCCAAATTGAGCAGATTATTGAAAATGAAAGAAATGTAGGGGAGGAACTTGGTTTTATTCTACGGTTGTTGATTGGATGGAGGCAGATCTGAATGTGAGTTTGAGGTCGATTGCAAGAAAGGGGCGGAGTTTAAGCGGACGAAAATAATTGGTAAAGTCCTGCATAAGTCATCGGAAAGAAGTCTGGTTCACGATCAGATTAATAATGTGCATTCAGAAAACTGATAGTGTGAAATTTCATTGCATGCCGACTTTTTTTGTGTTTTGCAACTGTGCTTTATCTATCACAGCTTAATAGACTCATAATTATGAGCCTTTATTGTACATTACAGGAATTTTTTATGTTGCTCTGCAGTTCAGCAAATATTTTCTTAATTTCTATTGGTAGTAAAAAAAAAAAACAACAAAAAAAAACCTTTTCTCAACCCAGTCACATCGTTGGATACATCCAGTGTCAAGGGGTGTCAAACTCAATTCCTGGAAGGCCGGAGCCCAGCAGAGTTTAGATTCAACCCTATTTAAACACACCTGATCCAACTAATCAAGTCCTTCAGGCTTATTTGAAAATTACATGGAGCAGGGTTGGAACAAAACTCTGCAGGGCTCCGGCCCTCCAGGAATGGAGTCTGACACCCCTGCACTAGAGGCTGAAGCTGCTAAATACCTTATTCGTAAAGGCATGAATAATGACTTCAAAGCGAATGCAGAAATGTACTTAAAGGGCTAGTTCACCCAAAAATGAACATTTTGTCATTTATTTTCTCTCCACTTATTCCAAACCTGTGTGAGTTTATTGTTGAGCAAAAAAGAAGATATTTTGAAGAATGTTGGTAACCAAACAGTTGACGGTAGCCATTGACTTCCATAGTATGGAACAAAATTATATGGAAATCAATGGCTACCGTCACCTGTCAACATATTAAATATGATATAATTTTCCACTTTTTGAAATTACTGTTAATGGTTTAAACCAGTCACGTAAGGTTTGTACAAATACAAATACACTCTGGTGTCTCAGTCACTCCCTAAATGGTGACCAATAAGAGTGATTTTTTTCTAAAATGAAGTTGGAAAATCAGAAAAGACTGTTGTATGCTGTGGTTTATATCAAGGATCCCCCACCCCCCTCAAAATTGACCTAAAGCTTGCAATTAAAATGATAAAATATGAATTGAATTATATACACTATTGTTCAAAAGTTTGGGGTCAGTAAGATTTTTTTTTTTTGAAAGAGAACTTTTATTCAGCAAGGACACATTAAGAAGAATGATAGTTATGACAACTTGATGGTAAAATTAAAACTCTTAGGAAAGCTTGATAACCTTTTCAGTGTCACAAGCGTGCAGGTTTACGAGTCATTAAGAAAAGTATTGAACTGTTTATTGTCTTTAAAAGTTAATTCCTCAGAAAGCTGAGAGAATAGATGCCGCTGGCTGTTTGGCTCTCTATCTGTCTCTCTCTACACAACCCAAGGCCTTTTACATCACATTTTGTCAAAACCAAGAGGCTGCTGAATATTGTTTAATAGCAACTGGAAACTACTTGAACTTGAACTGTCTGTAGGAGCATTTTGACAGAATCTTCATGTGACTGCTTATGCCTTTCGGCAACAATTAATTTTCAAAATTTTGGAGGAAGTGAGGGTGTAGGATTTAGAGACATTTTTAGTTCTCTGCGTTGCCATGTGCCACCTGTCAGCTGAGGTCTGCCAATTACTGCACACGGCTTCAAGACTGATGCATCGCACAAAACTTGGATTAACAGCCAGGAAATCCATGATAAACAATTGTAAGCCAGTTGGCAGTTGTAAACTGAAACCGAATTCTCCGACGGGCATGTAACACTCCCTTGCTGCGCTCTGATGAATTAATGAGTCTGCTCTGACTGGCATAAGAATCTAGTCTCTTATGATAGCACTTCAGCTTTGATCTACTGCAGTCATTTAAAATGCCATGCCTCCAACCCAAAAATGTCTTTATGGCTTTCGTGGAATTACAAAATAAAGGTAATAAGATTATATTGTAATCATAGAACTGTATTAAAGTCATTAGAATTGTAAATATAATTTTAAGTAGTGTATTACAATAGACAAATTATATACTTTCCCCAAAAAGTAAAATTTTAATATTGAAATATCACCACATTAACAATAAGCATTTTTCAAAATTGATAAGATTATATTGTAATCATAGAATTGTAATAGTCATTAGAATGATAAATAATTATGATGGACAAAATATACATTTTCCCAAAAAGGTTCAATTGAAAAATCATATTATTGAAATGTAAAATTTATACTTAATCCTATTTATTAGATAAATTTCCTTTAAAAAGTTATAAATTGAGTTTGAGAATAAACTGAGTAAATGTTTCATATGAACAGTCACTCGTTTTGTTCTTGAATGAATCAGTTTAACACATTTTGAGTGAATGACTCACTCATAAGTGTTATGTAGAATTAGTTTTTATTTTTATATTTTCCTATGTTTTATATTTCAACTTTTAAATTTTCGTTAAAGTTTTAGTCATTTTACTGTCACTTATGAGTTTGCTTTTATAACGTCAATTCATTTTTATTTCTGCTTTAGTTATTTTAATAAATCAATACAAATATTGTTCAACATGGCAAGTAGATAATATAAATATATTATTTTCAAGTAACTACTTTATAGTTTTGGTTTTAGTCTTAGTTTAATTCGCTATAATAACCTTGTCAGTCACGTTTTGTATGCGAAAAAAAAAAGCGTTGAACAAATCAGTTGAATGAATATATATTGACTTGTTGCCACCTACTAGAATAATGATGTAACATTCAGAAAATCAGGGGAAAATTTATATAATTAAGATTAAAAAAAAAATTTACTCAATTATAATTCTAAATATAATGAACTCTTAAAGCTGCAGTCCATAAGTTTTGCCTCTTTGTCGCCATCTCTGTTTGAAAACCTGGAATTGCAGCTGCGTGCGGAATTATCTAGCTTGCGTGGGTTGTGAGTCGGCACAGCTCCAGCGCGGATGAATCGAATGTTCTGAAGTGTATGTGTGGCAGTCAGTCACCGCACCGGTGTGTGGATCAGAGTATGTGAGCGGAGTGGAGCGGCAACAATTTCCCCTCCGTGCTCCAAGCATTCCATAATCACTCCGCTCCAGCTCCACTCTGAGTTCACCATTTCCCACTCCCGCTCCACGGCTAAAGTATTTCACTATGCTTGAAATATCAAAGTTCTGTTCAGAAATTATATTAAATGAAAAATAAATACATAATACTATTAGAATAGTTTTAACATGGTTTATTGGAACACTACAATTAACCCAAGTCCATATTAAATGACTGCTTAACTCACTTAGCTTACTTGTCTGTGCAACGTCTCTCTACTATGGCTAAGCTGAGGGTAGTTACTTCAGAAACAGAAAGAATATGCTGTAACTTTTCCGTTATTAAGATGATAAATCACAGGACAGCGTTGACCAAATTTTCTTCATTCCTGAATGTATGTGTGCGATCTGTACGTTATGTGCGAGCTTGTGTGTTCTGTCCATGTGCAGCAATGTAGCAGCTCATTAGTTTCGAGCGGAGATTAACAAACTGTACAATTTACAACATGCTTTAACTTCCCGCACTCGTCCATCGCCATTTTAACCTTCATATGTGATCCACATATCTGACAAGCTAACAAATTATGTTTAATGCGCGAGTTGGCATAATTTGTGCTTGTGACGGAGCGTTAGCGGAGCATTCTCGGAGCGAGTGAAAACCTCAACGCTCCGACTTGGGTTGTGAGTCGGCACAGCTCCAGCGCGGATGAATCGAATGTTCTGAAGTGTATGTGTGGCAGTCAGTCACCGCACCGGTGTGTGGATCAGAGTATGTGAGCGGAGTGGAGCGGCAACAATTTCCCCTCCGTGCTCCAAGCATTCCATAATCACTCCGCTCCAGCTCCACTCTGAGTTCACCATTTCCCACTCCCGCTCCACGGCTAAAGTATTTCACTATGCTTGAAATATCAAAGTTCTGTTCAGAAATTATATTAAATGAAAAATAAATACATAATACTATTAGAATAGTTTTAACATGGTTTATTGGAACACTACAATTAACCCAAGTCCATATTAAATGACTGCTTAACTCACTTAGCTTACTTGTCTGTGCAACGTCTCTCTACTATGGCTAAGCTGAGGGTAGTTACTTCAGAAACAGAAAGAATATGCTGTAACTTTTCCGTACAAGCTAACAAATTATGTTTAATGCGCGAGTTGGCATAATTTGTGCTTGTGACGGAGCGTTAGCGGAGCATTCTCGGAGCGAGTGAAAACCTCAACGCTCCGACTTTCAAAAAATCCACTTCTAGCTCCAGGCAAAATCACGCCGCTCCACTCCTCACTCCGCTCCCACTCCGCTCCGCACACATACTCTGGTGTGGATATTTACTGTATTTCGCAATCACAGATTCTAGCCTACGTCTTGGAATATATGACACAAATTTGAATTTTCACCATATATTGCCATCTGAACAATTCAAGTTTATTTGTACAGCGCTTTTCATGATACAAATCACTGCAAAGCAACTTTACAGCAAATTAAGTTTCTACAATATTTAGTGGTAGCTTATCAGTGGTGACTGTCAGTTAATGTACATATGGCAGAAATGTACGGAAAAATCAATTAAAGACGTAATCAAACAGACGATGAACACTATAAGTAACAAGTAAGTAACAAGTAACAAGTCTTCCACGTTTGTTCCGACCAACTGAGGAAACAAGCATTACCATAAATCTCACTACCAATGGTGATTAAGGGTGCTTTCACACCTGGCGCGTTTCCCCCCTTAGCTCAGTTCGTTTGGGCATATGTGAACACAGCAATCGCGCTCGGATCCGCGCCAAAACAATCGGTCCGAGATCGCCTGAAGGCGAGGTGGTCTCTGCTCGATTGAAAACGAACTCTGGAGCGGTTCGGTTGTAGTGAGAAAGCAATCTGATCCAACGGACCAACGAACCAGGCTATATCCTAATACCTCAAAATGAACCTGTGAATGTCTGTGGGTGAGCAAGTGTTTGCCATTCAAAAATCAAAGCGCACTTTATTTTATAATGCCATCTTATTGCTCTTCTTTGTAGTAGGTGCATTTTAAAAATGTTTTCCCAATCAATCCTAGACTCCTGCTCAAAGTGATAAATTATTATAAGGACAACTACAAAAAAACAACAACAACAATAAGCCCGCGAAGCTGTTATCGTTCCATCCTGACAGATGACATGCGTGACAGCTAAGTGGAATCCCGGAAAATAAACCGTGGAACTTTGACCAATGAGAGATAAGTTTACTCGCGCATGACTTGTATTAACAAATTTGGTCCGTTTAGAAACTTTGCCATGTGAAAGCGAACCGCACCAAGAATAAAAAGCAACATTGTAATAACAAAGCAATCAATTTACAGGGCTGAAAACACCCTAAATCTAAAGATCGGTTAGCTCATATCACATCAAACCATTCAAATTATTATTATTGTTATACTTTATTCTCAAATGATTAATGTTAACAACATCAGCATTCGTGATTATGAGTATAGTGTGTATTAGCGTGTAGATTTAAATTTCTGCACAGTCTAATCTAATTGTCATACTCTTCGAATTTCATATTAAGAAATTCTTTTAAACCAAAAAGCAAATTATGCTCCCTTCGAACTGGCTTTCTTTAAAATACAAATCTTCTGTAATCCCAGGCTATCTGTAACCAGAAGCACATTTAAAACGGGAATATAATTTAATTTCATTCACACGTGTTTCATAAACACATAATCCCTTATGGATTACAATCCACCATCAAAATTATACATTTAATTTATAATCATTTATGCATTTAGCAGACACTTTTTATCCAAAGCGACTTACAGTGCATTCAGGCTATACATTTTTTACCAGTATGTGTGTTCCCTGGGAATTGAACCCACGACCTTTTGCGCTGCTAATGCAATGCTCTACCGCTGAGCCACAGGAACACTTAAATGTAATTATTCCAGCTGCTGTGAGAAAAGGCTAGAAACGATCCTTCACCTGCAGGATCCTCACATGCGATAGCCTAGTAGCCGGGACAACTTCTTTATGTTTACAGACGTGACAATGACGCAGTGCCATGCTCGAATTTCCCGCAAAAACCTACCCAAACCACTCAAATTAGAAAACATTATTATAAGCTAACCGTTGTGAATCGGGCTAAAGTAAGGCGATAGTTTTGAACACTGGCTGGTTATCTACTTGCTCAAATATTGATTTCGGATCATTTTTAACAAAAAAAAGTTACAGACTGCAGCTTTAAAATAAAAATCGCTATTAAAATAATAAATATCATCTCAAAATAACATTATAAATTGATAATACATTAGCCACATTTATGTAACAATATTGTTGACAACCTCCAATGTTGCATCCCAGCAGACAGGAAACTCAGGAACGGCCTCCATGGTCGTATTAGGACAGGAAACTCTGGAACAACCTCCGCTTCAATAAGAGTAAGAGAACAGTGTGCAGCCAAAACACACATTATGGCCACACATAATGGAAGAGTGTGGGGGTGGAATGGACTAGTTACTGAACTCTGGGGCTGGAGCGGACTCGTGACAAACTCTGGAACAGGACTAAACTCCAAGGCTGGAGCCATCTCTGTATTGTGCTCAGGGACTAGAGTCATCACTAGACTATGGTCAAGGACAGGAGCCCTCACTGGGCTGTACTTAGGCGCTAGAGACGAAAACGGGTTATGGACAGGGACTGGAACAGACACTGGGCTGTGGTCAGGGGCTGGTCTTGCAGAAGGCCATATCTTCTTCCTCCTCCTTTGAGTTGAGGTTAAATGAAGCCCTGAGGCTTTAGTTGTCTCAGACCTTGGAGTAGGCTCGGGTCTGAACTCTGGGGCTGGAATGGGCTTGTGATTGAACTCCAGAATTGGAACAGACTCAATGGTTGGTGTGGACTTTAGAGCGGGCTTGACTGGGACAGACTCAGAAGTCACAGTAAGAATGAGTGGTTCTTCAGGACTAGCTCAGCTGAGTAGAAGGGCGTAGACAATATATTGCTCTAAAGTGCATCTATTCACACCCCATGGCATTTTAGAGTACAAATGTTCATCCAAACCTCTATGAAAAATGTCCATCAGCACAGAATCCTCAGATTATACCGTTGAAGCCAGTTCCAGAAATTCCCCAGCATATTACTTAATGGAGCAGCCATCTTGAGTGAGGGAGAACAAATCAGTTGGGTGGAAAAGAGGCTCATGGTTGTTGTGTTCATTGTAGGTCTGGTCTTCTGTTAGGGCAGGGGTAGGCAAGTTCGGTCCTAGAGAGCCGCAATCCTGCAGAGTTCAGCTCCAACCCTGAAAACAAAACTCACCTGCCTATAGCCTTAGTAATCCTGAAGACATTGATTAGCTTGTTCAGGTGCGTTTGATTAGGGTTGGAGCTGAACTCTGCGGCTCTCTAGGACCGAACTTGCCTACCCCTGTGTTAGGGACTTGATGGCACAGGTGAGTAAAAGTGAACAGTGATGGTGATAGATATATAACAACCAGAGCAGATGAGGAATGATGAAGATAGTCCAGAGATGTAAGCAGCACCACCAAACACCTTTAAATCACGGTAGCACTGGATTATAACAATATCTCTTATCCTTACAAGTAGTAACCAGACAATCTGGAGGAAACAGGGATCCAGGAAGGAACACAGATGAATGGAGTACGGGGAGGTTACACAGGCAAGTAGAAACAGATAAGCATAACAGTCCGTGCAGCCCTAGGAGAAGTAGTAAACAATAGGAGTCCAAGAAAGAAACAAGACCAGACAATCTGTGTGTGTGTGTGTGTGTGTGTGGTGCTGGCTTATGTAGAGCAGTAGATGAGGATGATGGCAAACAGGTGTTGTAATTGTGAAGTGAGTGCAGGTGATAACCAAGGAGGATTGTGGGAGATGTAGTGCCCAGTGGTGACAGGCATGGTGACTGGTGATCCTGACAGAAATGGGCTTTCCTTGTTTTTTTCAGCAGAGCTTCATTATAATTAAATCGGTCAGATCCATATCCCCAGTGTCATTTGACGGGGTGTGTCGTGGGCAAGCTGTATAATCATATGGAAGTAATCATGCTCAGGCAGCTAATGACGACAAGGTGGGAAACAAAGACAAAGCTCATTTTGCAAGTCAATTAGAAGACGGATGCAATCAGGGTATAAACGGGAGGCCTTGGCTGCCTTCCCTCTTCACCAGTTTTCTGGAGGCCATGTCAGCATGGCATAAACCAGTATTCAAATTAAAATAGCATGCGAACACACAAACTTGACAAAAAATACGGCTCTGTGTGCAAATAGTTTGAATCCCTCGGCTTATCCATCTTTATGAGCGAGAACTAAACGTAACAGCTGCTTCAACACAATGCGGACACAGATGTAAGACATGCTCAAAAACTGTGGACAAGATAGCAGAATTGGGGAAACTACTGTATCTCTGCTAAGCTACTCAGAATTTAAAGTCACATTTTGAAAAAGTAGCTTCTACAAGTTGTAGTTTCTACAGTTTTAGTAACAAAAAAATACACTAAAGCAGGGGTGTCAAACTCAGTTCCTGGAGGGCCACAGCCCTGCATAGTTTAGTTCCAACCCTGCTCCAACACACATACCATGTAGTTTTCAAATAAGCCTTAATGACTCGATTAGCTGGATCAAGTGTGTTTAATTAGGGTTGCATCTAAACTGCACTAAAGCTAAGGGGTACAAGATAATTGTAATTATTGTTGTCTAAAACTAAAAAACTAAAAAAAAAAAAATAAGTGTGCATGGTTTCTACGCTGACAGCGGACACGCCCCCAGCATTTGAAAGCAGAGAATACTGCATATTTTTTCCAAGATTTTGATCAATTATTTTATTTACTTGGCCATTTTTATCATTCAAATTTGGCTGGGTGGTCAATAACACATTTTCTGGGGTGTGACAAACTCAGAACACAAATTTAATATAGCTTTACACAGACTTTAACAACAACAACACTTGATTGGGTGATTTATTTCTATTTCCATTTCTATTTAACATTTTATTTTTACAGCAGCTATAAAATGCAGCTCAATTTGGAAGCCCATTTTTGTAGACTAACGAACTACAGTAACAAACTAAATAAATAAATACATAAATAATTGTTATATGTAATAGAACATTTTTATTTAAAATGAAAATAAAGTCACACTGCGAGATATCACATTGTGGGGGAAAATTATGACATAATATATAAAGTCATATATCATCAGAAATTATATAAAGTCATACATTTTAGATATCAAGCCACAATAACGCTTTTATGTTTACAATCTGAAGTGCAAACAGGCATCCATAGCTCAAGGCTCTTAACAGTTCAGAATATAAAAACATTTTAGAAAAACAAAAAGGCTGTGTGCAATGTAAAGTTGTATTAAAAACAGAGATATGGCTCTTACTTAGCGGTAAAAGCGGCATAGATAAGTTAGTAGTGTCACTATATAGACTGCAAGATAGACCTGAAATGTCTTCCTTAAAGCCCCGTTCACACCAAGAACGATAACTATAAAGATAACTATAAAGATAACGATATTAGCGTCCACACCAGCGAACGATATCGTCTGTTTATTCTAAACATACATGCGTCTGCCGCTTTAAATTCTTGAGCTCGTTACAGCAGGATGGATTCTGATTGGTTGTCAATGTTTTATCGTTCATCAGCTGGAAAAAAAAATTGTTTTGAAAAGTGATCACAACGATATCGTTCCTCTGTATCGTTATCGTTATAGTTGTGGTGTGAACTATGCTATTCTTTAATATTGAGAACGATTTTTAGAACTATATCTTTATCGTTATCTTTATAGTTATCGTGCTTGGTGTGAATGGGCCTTAAAGCTCTTGAAATGTCTTGATGATGACACTTCAAACTTGAGCTGCAGTTCATGCTGTCGTAGATTACAGTGTTCAGACGGTTCTCATTACAATCTATCTGTCAATCACGCATTTCATTTACACCCTTACTAAAGTGAAGTGCACCTACCATAATAGTTATTTTGGTGTGTTTTTTTTTTTTACCCATTTGAACTTGAGACTATTAGAAATAAAGGCTGTGTGCCCTCCCAACTAATAACATACAAGATGTTTTTCCATAACGATAACTACACAAGAAACCCAAGACATGCAATATCAGTCTACCATAAAACTACTTCGCTTTCACCGAAACCATAGGAAATGACAAAGGATAATGAAGTACGTTCAAGTAGAGCAGCCCGCAGGCCATCTGGCACCGATAAACCTGTCTGACATCTACTGTAAAGAGATTTCTGGAAAGCCTCCCTCTGTTTCGCCCCCTATATCAAACAGTCATATTAGGTGAGTTATCAGCGTGACAGTGGCTGCCCGAGGCCCAACATATTGATCCACTGATGGTTTTCTGATAGACTCATACACAGCAGAGGATGCCAAATCTCACAATGAAAATCCATTTTTTATACTCTACATTATAATGTTGTGATGCCTAAATTTACTTGTAGCATTTAAAACAGCTGGATTACATTTTTTAGCATTATTTTAAAATGTATTTATTTTTATAATGTTTAATATAAAGTCCCTTTTTAGTGATCTACCTCTTGTAATTTACACTGTAAATAATGATTGTTGTACACAAAAAAAATTATTGGATTATTGGAGTACATTTTACAAGAAAATACCATTTCAGTCTTTCTACTTCAAAATTTCATGTTTAATTCAATGTGTACTGATTCTTTGTAATCATTTGTGAAATTGACTAGCAATTTCAGAGTGAAAAATTGTTTGTAATTGTTTGTATATTTTTTCAGTGCACACAGAGAGTTTTGTTTTTAATTTATTTGAATGAAATAGTATAAAAATATAAATTATAACTAGTAAATTGTAAAAAAAAAAAAAAAAGTAATAAAATATAAATATACCAAAATTATAATAAAAAAAAATATTGCCAATTAATAATATAACATATAGGATAATATACTATAAATTGTTATTAAATTATTAATTTTTTTAATGTTTATTATAAAGTCCCCTTTTAGTGCATTAATATAATATAAATCTGAAAGCACCATTGTTTTGTATTTTAAAAACTTGTTTTTTAGTGATCTTTTGTAATTCACACAGGGGGTTAGATTATGCGGGGTGCTGAAGTTTTGGCTTTGACTGAGACAGAGAGACACAGCGAGTGACAGAGAGAGAAGCAGAAATGTATATGTCTCTTTTTATCTAATGTGTCGAAAATAGGCTGCATGTTATTTGTCAGCGAGCCGGGAAACTTTAACAGGAACAGAGGCTGGAACAGATTGCATGGTTCAATAACTGCCTCGCACTTGTGCCGTTCAAATTTAAAGTTTTGTCAACAATTTGCCACACTGACAAACTACAACTTTATTTCTGAAGTAGAAAGCAGCGCAATGAGATGTTACGCAACACAAAATCATAAAAATGTTGAGCTATATACTAAAAAAACAAAAACAAACAAAAAACATTTTAAGGGCTGGCAAACAATCAGAAAGAATAATAAATTAAAAAAAAAAAAAAAAGCATCGTTTAAGCTGCTTGAAGTCAGTTGGAGTGTCTGAAATATCTAGGTGCCATTCAAATTCACTATGTAATTATGGGTCAAAGGCCACAAAATGATGAATACCGCAGCAGCATTTTATATCTGGAATGAATGTGGATTGGCTTAATTAAAGTTGGAATTTTTAACTCAACAGATGTGCTGTAAGCTGGTGCCTTGATTAAGTTGGCACTCACGGAGCTTTTTAAAAGTGAGTGCTCTTCACCCTTTTAATAAATTCAATTAAATAAAGCAAATTAATATACATAAATCAACCACATGGAAATATCAATATGTCTGGTTTGTTTTCACCCTCCAGCCTTCATTTCCACAAAAGGTAGAGCAATAAATTCGAGTTCAAACAACTTTCAATGTCATTTGAAAGTCACGTCAGTCCTGTCAATAGTCACCAAATGGCTGTCAAAATCCTTTGAGGACTGTCAATCAAGCTTGAGGATTGTCTGGATGGGCTGACAGAGACCAGAAAGAGAGGTGTTTGCAAGAAAGACGTTCAAAATTTCAGATTTTTGCCCTACTTTTCAACTTACCTCATGCATATGCAAATAAACCCTGAAAGCCAAAAACAAAACCATTTTTGGGATCTATTTTAACATGTGGAAGGATGTTGGTAAGCATCCGTGTAACACTAAACAGGTGCAGGAGGTGCACTAGAGAGTCTGTTTTGTGCTACAAATCTCTTTATGTGACCTGAAAGGTAACAGCACATTATTACTATATTTAGACAATATGTTAATAAGGTTTGAACTTTTGAGTAAATTCAGGAAATGGGCCAACTGGCATTTATAGCTTGTAAATGAACCCATTAACATTGTGTCATGATGGTAAAAAACTGTGGTACACACTACAAAGAAAATCAGAAGGCATATAAGGCCATTGCTGATTGACAAAAATAGGATTATGTTTAAAGCCAACTGAAGCCTGACTTTGCTTTTATATTAAGAGGAAACCAGCTAAAGTTGCGCCTCTGGGGAATTCCAATGCGCAATACAAATTATCCAAACGAATTTGCAGACGAAAAAGTCTGCTAGGGATGAAACAGACTTTGTGTTTGCTTTTCTCAGTTGCATATATCTGCCCTCCGAGGCAAACAGAGAGATGCAGTGGTATCTCAGAATAGCTGTCGAGACACAAGACAATGAGATTCGAGTGCCGAGATTTCGCGCTGAACCGCTGAGAGATGCGTGAACCGCTGAGAGATGCTTTTCTGCATTTCCTGAAGCTCTACAACCTGATACAGTGGCACTGGGAACAGCTGCATCCTATTTATGAGTCCAATTATGCATCTTGTGTTTGAAACTCCAAAATAGCTCAATATACTTTTGCGACTCATTGCTTTTGTTGCGTTTACAAAGATTTTAATGTCATGACATGACAACCAGTCATTCTGAAGTTTGATTTTTTTTTAGTTCTGCAGTGGGTTTAGTCGGAATTCAATTAGCTTTGAAATGAAGATCCTGTCATGAAAGACAGGATGTGTTTGAATCCACCAAACCCATCTTTAATGGGCAGTCATGCTGTCGGAAGGAGAAATTCTTCGTAACCTGCTGAGTCTGATATCACTTTAGGTTGTGAAAAACAAGGCTTCAATTGTACAAATGCGTCAGCAGCCCATTAAATAAGAGTGGGTGTTGTACGGCACAGCTGAGATCTTTCTAAAATGATGGATCTGAAGCAGTCTTACAGTCTGATCGGTGCATTCTTGGATCTGAACTGCTCCAAAAGTAAACCTAGACTCACTGGAACACATGCTTCTACCTACATTTTTGCTAAACTCCAAAAACGTACCTGTACATACTGTACAATTCACTGCAGTTTCTTGCTGAAATACACACTAGTGGCAGTAAAACACCAACAACTTTTATTCATTTTTAAACAAGTTATTATTACAGACACAGATTATCAATTAATAACCACTTATTTTCTCATAGTTCCCAATACTATATCATGACCTCAAAACACTTTTACCAAAGTGCATGTTTTGTAAACTCATATATTTAGATTTTTGCATCACATAACCAGCTCCATATCTATAGCTTTTCTGATATTGTAAACTTGCTCAGCAGCTCACCTAGTACAGCACTGCACTTGCGAAGCGTGGGGATACAAGTCCCGTGAAACACAAGTCATGATAAAAGCCATGTAAAAACAAGGTAAAATGGCATGGTTTCTTTAGCAAATGTGCAGGTGGTACATTATTTTTTCTAATGTTATTTTGGACATTTCATTTTGAACTGCCGTAATGCAACAATCAACATAAAAATATTACCAGATTCACATTGATCTGTTACAGGTAAAACTAAACTCACTAGGCATTTCACTTTAAAGTATCGCGTGTTTTCATGTGTCGGCTCATTTTAGCGATTCAAAAATACAGCGTACCCTTTGTAGAACAAATCTATTAGCTGGATCTTTTTAGTGAATCAAACATATACAGCACGATCAGTGTGGTCTGATTCCCGAACGATTGACTCATGTAAGCTGGTTCAGTTTAGTGACTCACACATAAAAATATTACCATTTTTGTTTAGAATTTTTGGTTTTAATAGTTAAGGATTGTGTTTGTGCCACCGCTTAAAAGTTTGTGAAAAGTCACTGAAGGACTGCATGTCTAAAGTCTGCAATGTGTAGAAGTGTGCGTAGGTATACTGTAGCCTCTTGGACTATAAATCAGGGTCACTCAAGCCTTGACAAGTAAAAATACATGTAAAATATTAATCAGAGGCAGTTTGGAAAGGGGCTGAGACTCAATCACCCCATAGGATGCTGACCAAGCATCCCGCCTCAAATGAATTTCTTGGGTACCGTATAACTCCTACTTGGTAAATAGACAGCGTGCAATACGGTGAGACAATCAGGCTATAAGGCAGTGGGCACATTAACATGACAGTAAGTTTAAGGGATGATAAATGGCTCATGGGCCATGCAAAAGGGAATACCTAATGCATGGTCCTCAAGATTGTGCCCCAAAGAGGTTTAAAACCCAATTAGAGGCAGTAATGAGGTATTGCCTCAGTCGGGAAGAGGCAGGAGAGGAAATAAGTATGTTTTGTGTGCATACTAAAAAAATATAACAGAATAAAAAAAGGGTTTCAGTGAGACTAATAGCATCTGAGCATTTGCTATTGTTTTGCAGAGCGAGATATGTGCTCTCTCTTGGGACTCGTCTGTTCAGTCTACAAGGCTGAGTATTTTAGACAGGTTGTTGCTTTTATTTATGTACGAATGTACTTATTTGTTTATTTATCCCCTCTTTAATGATATCAATAAAGCCAATGACTTGAGACTGTTAATTTGTTTTCAAGGCTAAAAGAAGAACTTGGCCAATTAAGTATGAAAGAATAATAAAATAACAACAATATTCAAACTCAGGGAAAAAAAAATCTAATATATGTACATTTCCAGTGTATAAAATTTATATGAGGAAATAAAAGTAACTAAAATGTATATAGGGGAGAGCGGGGTGAGTTGAGCCAGTTTTTACTAGCGCCGTGTTTAAAGCGAGCACATGACAGTAATAGGTCCAACTTAAATATGTACATAAATTTCAGGATATGGTGCATCCTTGGGAATAGTCACTTTGGGTCTAAAATAAACTGCTTTTAAAATATGGCTTTCCATAAAAAAGTGGTCTCTTGGCTCAACTTGCCCCCAGTGAGGGGTAAGTTGAGCCTAGAGGGAGGGTAAGTTGAGCCACATTGAGTTTATGCTGGAGTTTACCACTGATTATGCTGAAGTAAAACTGAACATTTTCACCTCATGCTATATCAAAGGAAAAGAAATTCAATAAAAATGACTTCTTAAAATCTATGTGTGAGCCTTGTGATGGACTGGCCGTTCATCCAGGGAGTTTCCTCACCCGTCAATCATGACGCTGGGTAAGGATCCAGAACCCCACAACCCCAATAAGGACCTGTATAGGTTTGGATAATAGAATGGATGACTTCTTAAAAGTTTTATTTAAATATACTATTATTTAAACATTTTAGAACAATAAGTTTAAATTGAAGAAGAAGAAGAAAAAAAAAAACAGACTGCAACTGACCTTACAGAAATGGGCTAATAGTATTCAACATCCCACTTATAAATGTTGCAATGTTGCCCAATTTTCATAAACAAGGCCTATTTAAAAATTACAGATCAAAATCAAGTTCAAAACAAAGAACAAAATGAAAATCATGTTTGGTGTAAAATTAATGAAATATAATGTAGAATTACAGAAAAGTAATAGTTAATAAGAAGGGGTGACTAGTTCTGCTATCTTAAAATGACAGCGAGATCTGTGTGTAGAGATAATTTGAATACATTAATACATTGGTACAGTATACTAAGTAATCCACTTCATGAAAATTCAATTTCCCTTGATGTTATCGCTGCTCTTCAGATGTCATGCCACACTCCTGTCTGAAACGCTGTTATTTGCTCACGTTCAGATTGAGGATAGGGACGCGTGTATGTAATTAATTTAAAAAAAGTTTCTCACAGTTTGACTATTTTAATAAGACCCCTGATAGTCAGTTCTGAACAACATGAATATGGTCCTACTTACACCAAGGGCCCTTTGGTGGAGACTGATTGGGCGTTTTTCTTTCAACCACAATGGGATGTGCAGGTTTCTAATCTCCATTTTAGTTGATCGAAGTCTCGGCTGGCTTCTCAATTTTTTTGCGGGAGCAACAGGTAAATCTGAATGAGTTTGTGATGCAAAAAGAGAATCAGTTATGATGAAACCAATTGAGATGGGGAATGTGCCCTTCTAACCTGCAGTAAATTAATAAGAGAGCACTTGGTGGTTCCACAGAGCTACTTGCGAAATATTGTGTGGTCAGAAGAAATCAAATATGTTTGGAAAAAAGGCACAACACGGCAACATAAAAACTGCATAAACAGAAGAAAATATGTTTTCTGGAGTGTCCCAGTCAGAGTCCTGACCTCAACGCAATTGAGATGTTTTGGCATGACCTCAAAAGTGTGATTGATGCCAGGCATCACAAGAATATCATGGAACTGCAACAGTTTTGTAAGACACTGACTGTTGTGCAGGTCTGATGTGCAATTACAGGAAACATTTGGTGGTGGAGGTTACTGCTGCTACCGAAGGAGGTCAAGCAAGTATATAATCCAAGGGTTCACATACTTTTTTCCACCGTGCACTGCAAATGTGTACATGGTGTGGTCAGTATAGACAAGAAAAAGTATCACTGTTTTCTCTTGCTGAAGAGCAGATCAAATGTAATGGCCAATCCAAAGGGTTCACATACTTTTTCCAAAGACGTTCAAATTCACTGCTCTTTCTCTTAAAATCTTCTTACACAGTCTTCTTATTGCTGCTACTGAAGCAATAAAATCATTTTTTCCGCCATGCATTGCAAATGTTTACAGACTGTGTTCAATAAAGAGATGAAAAACAAATCAGTGTTTTTCTCTTGCTGAAGATTAGCTCAAACATAATGACCAGTCTAATGGGTTTACATACTTTTCCTGCAGATGTTCAAATTCACTTCTCTTCCACTTAAGATCTACTTAAACAAAATTGCATCATTTCCATGACCAGTTCACTTATCAAAGTCGCATCTGTGCCACCCACAGAGCATATAACTGAAGCCTGGAGATGTAGAAGGATCTTTCACAGCCTGAAAGCATCTAAAAGGTTATAATGACAGCACAAATGGAAACTTTCTATTCTGTGTTACATCAAGCATTGCAAGTAGTCAAGATCTAAACTGAGTTTCTAATGGCTCAACAATTTGCTTTTAAAATGAATAGTTGACCCCCAAATTAAAATATGCTGAAAATTTACTAAATTTCATACCATCCAAGATATAAATGAGTTTGTTTCTTCATCAGAATAGATTTGGAGAAATTTAGCATTACATCACTTGAGAAACATGCATCTTTTAACTTCACAAGACGTTAATTGATGGACTGGAGCCGAGTGGATTACATTGTGGATTATTGTGATGTTTTTATCGGCTGTTTGGACTCTCATTCTGACGGCACCCATTCACTGCAGAGGATCCATTGGTGAGCAACTGATGTAATGCTATATTTCTCCAAATCTGTCCAATCTACATCTTGAATGATCTGAGCAGGGTTGGAGAAATTGTTACTTAGTTTATGGAAAATAATGTGTTAAGTTTCTTTTGCGTTACTTTTTCTCATCTGGGCAAGGTTTTTTTTTTTTTTTAATATAAAAAGTTATATTTTTGGCAAAAGTTAAATGAATAAGCCTCAGGCTGAAGGAAGTGTTAAAGGGGTCCTATTATGCTTTTTCACTTTTTCAACTTTAGTTAGTCTGTAATGTTGCTGTTTGAAAAAGTTAATCATGAAGAATTTGAAAAAGATCTGCGAAGTTCAAAAGTTCAAAGTCCACTTCAAATGGAGATATTTTATTTAACAGAAATCACTTTTCAAAAACTACAATGAACGACTCGTTTGGATTACAACACATATTTTCCGGGATTTGTGATATCACAAATACCGACGAATGGGACGAGACCTGGTTGAGCTGCACTAGAGAAGGCACGAGTGTTATCACTATGTCGGAGACACGCTAGCTTTCCCAAGGCAGACGAACTTAGAGTGGTTACAATCATCCGGGTTTAAATCGCGCTCAAATTGATTTGATTTTGACGCAATATTTACACTGAAGCTCGCAGCCAAGGCAGATGAACTTAGAGTGGTTACAATCATCCGGGTTTAAATCAGGCTCAAATTGATTTGATTTTGACCAATATTTACACTGAAGCTCGCAGGCGGCTATGGTAAGGGGCGTGATTTCCCGAACAGGCGCCGAGTGGAGCCAATCACAACACACACTGGCCCAGCTAACCAATCACAGCACATTTCGTATTTCAGAAGGCGGGCCTTCATTTGATACAGGAACTATTCTTTTTTCGTTTTTCGAACAATCTAGTATGAGAGCGTGTTCTAGTATACCCCCAAAACAAAATCAAGACTTTGTAAAAGAGCATAATAGGACCCCTTTAATTCAAGTCTGTATGTACAGGCGCAGGCGCAGCTCAAACAAGCCTTTAAATTGTGCTGCTATTCTGGATTGCACAAAGAATATGATGCAGGAGAAGAAAGTTCAACACTCTTCAACAATGAATTTTTAAAACATGAAAGATGCAATGCCATGCAAAAGTAAAGAAGTTACAGTAGAAGAACATGAGATAAAATGCAACAAAGCTGTGAGCCCAATGAAATTAAAGATTCATGTTCCTTCTATAATGACCTAGATGACATTCTGGGAGCGAGTGCTTGTGCTAATCTGACAGATGTTGTCAAGGGGAGAAACGTGGACTCGCAAAGTGACGAAAAAGAGTGCTCTGTCATTCGCCATTCACACTTCAACCATGTTTACACTGCAATCCAATGTAAAATGATAATACTCCAACTGAGACTATGAGATTTATAATGGACAAATCAATATTGTTTTCTTTTCTGGAAGACCTACAGCTGACATAAAAGTTATGGTTTCAAAGCACAAAATACAATATTACAGACACCATTCAACTGAAATTGTGAAAAAATGATGTATGCAATTCTGCAGTAACCTATTCAGTAAAGTGAAAATTAGTGAAAACTGTGTTTATGTTGATACTAAGACATATATACACTAGCGTTCAAAAATTTGCAGTCAGTAAGATTTTTTTAAAGAAATTAATACTTTCATTCAGCAAGGACACATTAAATTGATCAAATTTATGCATGCATTATTATTTTTAAATAGACTACGGTTTCAGATTTTGCATCGTTTTCATATGTGCAGCATTAATGCAAGAGCCAGTGATCACATTTCCCAAGTTGTTTCCTGTAATAAACTTGACAAACCTCGGTTTCAGGATGTGCCGAAACTACTTTTTGAAATAGATCAATAGTCAACACTGGGAGCCCCAATAGCTTGACTGCAACAGTTTGTTCCACTGTTAGAGGAAAGTTCTCTGTCACTCCAGGTGAAGTCTCGACTGACTACTGACATACACAGATGTGTCTCTTCTCGTCCTTGCACTTCACAGCCAACCCGGGTCCAAATCTGGAGTTTTCCCGCCAGATATGCACTGCACGAAAAATCACTTCCTAATGAGTTTTAATTAGTCTCTTTTGGCATGTTTTCCAGTAAAATATCTGAAAATCCTTGAAACAAGATCAAATTTTCTCAGGAAACAACACTGCATAGAATATTAAGACTTGTTTTCACAGACTGTGCATTGAATATAAGTTTATTTTGTGTTACTGCACTGGCAGATTTTTTTTAAAAATCTTGTATTGTTTTTCACTTGTTTATACTTAAAATGGAGCAACTTGGAGTAGCAACACCATCAAATCTGTCATATACTTTCAAAGCACAAAGTTTGTTTTCTTAATCTTGTGAGATGCCTTTCCATCCATTATAAATGGTGGTTTTGATAGTCTGACATCTGACATTTCAACACTTCCATGTTTTATACTGCCTTTCATCACAGTCGGAAAATGATAGACTGATGTCAGCAGATCCATCAGCACCCACATGTCTGATCCGCATCCAAGAGACAAATAAAGGCAGCAGTTTATGTGGGCATAATTCCAGCGATTGTTTGCTTAGCTGGAAATTTCTGCTAAAGTGATTACTGCTCACATAGCTTTTAGGCGATTAACCATTAAGGTAAGTTTCAGGATAGCCACATTTAATAAATGAATAAAACAGCACCTCAAAGTACTCTAAGCCTTATGAAACATTTGGACAGACTTTGTTCACGTCATGGTGGAATGATTAGTCAAGCTTTGTTAACAGAGCAACATTAATAAAACTACAGACGCCAAAAGAATGTAATTCAGCGTAGTATTAACCTGCATTTTGAAAATTGCATTTGGTGAATTCAAGACCAGACTGACACACACCAGGACTCAAAATGAACATACGGCTCCCTCTAGTGTTCAACACACGCTTTGCAGGCTGACATATTTATATCTTCACATAAGTTTATACTTGGTCTTCAATGCCAAACACATTCATCTTTTGAAACAAACCTCACAAGTTACTGTTGATGGACACTGAAGACTTTTTCAAGGTTTGCTTTTTTCTGGCCAAAAATATATTTAAAAAATATGCTAAATATATGCAAATATTTAAGTGAATATATTTAAATACAGTTAAAACTTCATATATAACAAGATGAAACAAGAAAATACATTTCCAATCTTAAAATACATAAAAATCCTTAGATTGAATATATATAGAAATATAAGTAATGCATCACGGTTGCCACAATAATTTTAAGTAGCACAACTGTTTTCAACATTAACAATAAAAATAAATGTTTCTTGAGCAGCAAAGCAGCATATGAGAATGATTTCTGAAGGATCGTGCGACACTGAAGACTGGAGTAATTATTGCTAAAAATTCAGCTTTGCTATCAGGAAATAAATGACATGTAAAATATATATATTTAAATAGAGAACAGTTCTATACATTTTAGTAACATTTCTCAGTATTACTGTTTTTTCTTGTATTTTTTATCAAATAAATTCTGCCTTGGTGAGCACAAGAAACTTTAAAACATTAATTCAAAATATGCATCGAAATGAGGCAAGAAAATATATTTCTTAAAATACATAATCAAAAATACACGTTGGACAATTTCTTCGTATTAATAAGTAACCTAACTAAAACTTACCAAACATATATTAAAATATATCTGATAGTATATTTATTTTTGCCATATAGGGATAAAAGTATATTTCTTTACATAAGTGTTTCTATGTGTGTGGCTGCATCCGTGTGGGCTTGAGATCATAGATTAACTCGCTTTTGCAGCTGTGTCTGATCTTTATACATGCTAGCGGCCGCACAGTGTGTTAAGTGCCCCCTTCAGCTGTCTACGACTCTCCCCTGAGCCCCAACCACTTACCGGAGACTGGGGAGGCCAAGCTCGACTGCCTCTCCACATCCACCGAGTGCTTAACAACCAGCGGCTAAAAAACGCTCGTACGTTAAATTGTAATGCTTCTTCAGTGTCATTGATTTCTTGTCGCGCCCCCTCAGCCAGGCGAAATACTAATGGTGGTGGTCAATAAAGCACATGAACTGGAAGTTCTCACTCTTCACTTCTATCAAACTCAGCCCTAAAAATAGCCGTCACATTCTGCATCACCACCAGCTTACTTAAAGGAATAGTTCACCCAAAAATGAAAATGTGCTCACTCACAGGTCGTCCAAGATGTAGATGAGTTTCTTGATCTGAACAGATTTGGAGAAATGTAGTATTACATCACTTGCTCACCAATGGATCCTCTTCAGTGAATGGGTGCCGTCAGAATGAGAGTCCAAACAGCTGATAAAAACATCACAATAATCCACAGGTAATTCACACCACTCCAGTCCACCAATTAACGTTTAGTGAAGCGAAAAGCTGTGGCATTTTAAATTTAAGGCATTTTAAATTAAAACCATCGCTTCTTGACAAAACAAGAGTCCATAATCCATAATAACGATTCCTCCAGTGAAAAAGTTCATTCTCTGTTGTCCTCTTACGTCACAATTCACCAACATTTTTATTTAGAACCGTTTTGGACTGTTTTCGCTTGTAAATGGTGCTTGATCTGTGCATATTTCTTTCCTGATTCAGATGAGACAATGTTTCACTGGAGAAAGCAATATTATGGGCAGAGGACTCCGTAAGCAACAGTTTGATGTTAAAAACATCTTCATGATTCATTTGTTTCTTACAAACACACAGCTTTTCGCTTCACAAGACATTAATTGATACTTGTGAATTAATGTGATGCTTTTATCAAATAAATTATCTGTCGCTACTTCTATTACATTGCAACATTACATACACAATTCTTCATTTGATGTCATAAAAATGTATATCAATTAATTAATATCAACTTATCCTGAATGTTGCTTTGTACATTTGTATCAACTCTAAAAGAATTAGACACATTTTTTTTTTTACAGTTATTTGATTGTAAGCAAGTTTAAAATTAAAGTCGACATGAAATGTTCACAGATCATTTTAATTTCAAAAGAAAAATAAATAGGGCTGTACTTGATTTTATATATCAGTAATTGGATCATAAAAAGAGAGCATTACATACCAAATGGGAGTCAAGAAGAAGAAGAAGAAAAAAAAAGTAACCCCCCCAACACACAATTACAATCTAGAGATATTGCAGCTTTTTTTTTTTACTGTCACATATCTTTCTGAAAGGCCCCTTTTGAGTGAGGTATTGATCTGTTATATAAAAGCTCAATGCCACTTCCTGCCACGAGGATGAAGTGTAGATATTGTTCCATCACTTGTAGTTTAGAAATTGCTTTGTCTCAAAACAGAGTTCATAAAAACATTGATACTGTCAGTTTACTAATGCCTATTGTGTTTCACATTCTTTTCACAAATTCAACATTCACACCAGGGTAGCAATATGACAGCTATTTTAGAGAACAGCATAAAAAATACTAATTTCTTTTAATTAAGCAACTCTTTGCATGAATGGTTACATGAAATATGCATGGAAATGGATACATATTTTGCAGTTATTCTGGCCGAACTAAACAAATTCCTATTATGATATCGTAAGTGAAATTTTAAGTGATTATTGTTGTGTTTTGTCAATGTTGTGAGCTTGAAGCAAGCCTTCACTCTTAAAAATAAAGGTGCTTCAAAAGGTTCTTCAAGCGATGCCATAGAAGAACCATTTTTGGTTCCACAAAGAACCATTCAGTCAAAGGTTCTTTAAAGAACCATCTCTTTCTTACCTTTTTATAATCTGAAGAACCTTCTTTCGCCACAAAGAACCTTTTGTGAAACAGAAAGATTCTTCAGATTCAGGTTTTTTATGGAACCATTTAGACAAAAAGGTTCTTCTATGGCATCGTGAAGCACCTTTATTTTTAAGGGGTCATATGATGCGATTTCAATTTTTGGAGTGTTACAAGCCCTTGGTGCATAAAGAAGATCTGTAAAGTTGCAAAGACTAAAGTCTCAAATCCAAAGAGATATTCTTTATAAAAGTTAAGAGTCATATGTCATAAAGACAGCTGATCCGTGCTGGTCGCTGAGGAAATACATCAACTTCGCGCCTACAACAACTCTAAACAACAGATTCATGTAAAGATGCTGCTATTCTGATGGATGAAAGCAACCTGATCAAAGGCCATTCTTATGCTTTATAAATAAAAAAGAACAAAAACAAAATCAAAAGTCTCATTGTTATGTCTATTTGATTTTAGTTTATAAAATATGGCTACATTCACACAGTCAGTTTTTGGGACTGACAAATGATTTGACTTGAGTCTTTCGAGTTAATATCTAATAGCAGACAAAAGCTGTCTTCTTAGACAGGCAGCTAAGTTCAATTCCCACCTGTATTCTCAGAACAGTCTTGAATAACACTGTAACCATAGTGACAGATAATGTCTGCATATCAGACTAATTCTCTGATGGCTTAACTTACAAAAATGTACTAGTACCTTTTTTCTATGGATGTGTATATCATTGTAGGGCTGTCCAATTCTGGCTCCTTTCCATACAGGCAAAGGCCTACTGTAAAGCAGTTTGTTTGTTTGTTTTTAGTTTCTTTTTTCATGTTCAAGGACATTAACATATTCAAAGTTACAAAGAATATAATGCCACTACACTTTAAAAAAAAGTTAGTAATTTTAATGGAAAAACTGTAAATATTGCACAGTTAAACCTGTCAATTAGTTAACTGTAAGTTAACACAGCAAATATGCTACAGTGAAAAATTATATTATATTTAATAAAAAAAACATGCATGTTTTTATTATAAATGGCTGTGAAAATGATATGTTTAATGGACCTAAAAAGTATGAATTTTAATTAGGCCTAACAGTGAAAACAAATTATATTTTGAAAAGCAAATTCCTCTTAAAATACAGTAAAACCAGTAAAAGTAAGTACTTGGGGAACGTGATTTTATTATATTTATTTAAATATTCATGTTGGTTCTTATTTTTAAAGCTATGTAGCCTACATGTTAAATTGTATGTTATGCATTATTTTTTGTCTATACATCTATTCATTTATTTGTCATAGTTTATGACTTTAATGGTCACATTTAGATGCTACAATGACACATTTCTACATTTAAAAACTAAAATTACAACTACCATTGGTGATAAAATTAAACAATAGATGCCCTCACTTAACTAACAGATTGTCAATCCACATGAAAACAAATCACTAATGCATTTTCGTTTAATGCGGATGTGTTTCAAAACCTAATAGTAGGCTATATTAACTTAGCCGGTTGTATCGCGCAGCTGTGTGAACTTGAACGTCCTTTTGTCCAAAACACTCGTATTTAACTGTGTGTAGGTGTTTCTCGGCAATGCACACCGACTGTAGGCCCGATAGCACGCGTTGGCCACTGGGTGTCGCTCTGGAGCAAAAAATGGCGCGGCATCTCCCCCACCCCCTAAACATCTCCGAATGTGTGCATGTGTGCGAATGTGTAGCGCCGAGAAAGTAAGTCTGTGTTTCCAGTTGACTGCTCGCTCTCTCTCAGTGTGTGTGTATGTGTTGTCATTATTATTATCCAGTGTGCTCCCAGCTCAGAATGGCCAGATTCACTCAGACTGAGACAAGAAGGGAGCAGCACCCACAGCCGCCCCATCCCGCTTACTCCAGCCTGCTTTTCACTGGACCCGGGGCAGCACCGACCCAACATCCACTCCTCCTAATCCCGCACCAGCACCAGTACGCTCAGATCCCATTTCCTAAACCCATGAACGGGTCAGAATCCATCTCCATTCATCCGGAGAACGGCACCATGAAAGATCAAGATGCCATAAAACTCTTTATCGGGCAAATACCGCGGAACCTTGAGGAAAAAGACCTGAAACCATTATTCGAACAGTTTGGGAAAATCCACGAATTGACTGTATTAAAGGACCGATACACCGGCATGCACAAAGGTAAACGCGTGATTCCCTTAATAAGAGTCTTGTGATTTTGGGGTGGTAAAACCTACAATAATGTAAAAAATATATACTTTTTGTCTCCTGCACATCATCCATTAGTGACGCGTGCGTTATTGTAATATTTATTTTAAATCAAACGTGTCATTTTTGTCATGTCAACATTAAATACATAACAGTCTGGTGAAACTGTAATATCAGTACCCTTTAGCCACTATTTTGCACTTGAATCGTTTAGAGAGAACTTATCTTCTCAGTCTGAACCTTTGCATTGTTGCTTGTATGAATATTACTATATCACATAACATGGCTGGGAATCTTGCTTTTCTCAACGGCTGTTAATTTTGGAACTGGGGCAAAGAGGCTTACAAGAAAATTCATATTCAAAGAGTCTTTCTTTTGCCATCATTTTACAATGGGGAAATACTCCCACCATCCCAGAGCATCCTTGTGCAATCTGACATGCAGTTCTCACAAACGAACAGGCGTTTTCAGTATGATTAGCCTATATTATTAATATTCTACTATAGTTCAACGTTTTACAAAAACCCCCCCCCAAAAAACGGAGCTATTAAATGCTCCAAACAGGTGCCAGGATACAATGAAACACGCACAAATGAAAATAGAACAGAAAAACGTGCAGCTTCACTTATCTGATTATATTTGCACTTAAAACACGTTCGGTTGTGCGTCATAACGAACTACGGCGCGTTCTACTTGACATCGAATACGTCATATCCCACTCAAACAAGAAGACAAAGAGTAAAATTAAATCTCTATTTTGGTATAATCTCGTTCTTGTCATTTATTGTCCTCAAGCGATGTGTGTTGGAAACAGAATATTCACATTTGTCTTCGTTAGTGTCAGTTACTATTAGGCTTCATATCAGTAGTGTGTTTATAATTATGCTAATAAGGTTCTATTTGCTCAAGCGTTCATCCACGATATTTAGCCCGTGAGAAGCCTTGCTTCATATGGGGTTTAACTGTGTTGAACATGTCAGAGTAATGAGAATATATATTGATTTCGTGGGAGAGAGTTGTGCGTTTTCATTTGGCTAAATTAAACCAAACCAGTTTTAGAAAACGAGGTGAAATGTTAATTTTATTCTTAATTTTAGGTTTCTATGACAAATGGTTCAGCTCTAGAGAGGATATGCATGACAAAATATGCCGTTTCAGAGGAAACTTAAGAAAGTAGCTACATACCACAAGTCGACCGTTATGAAAGCGTGCCAATTCTGACGAGAAATGGCACTCTGTCTGTCCTTCTTTGATCAAACGGCATCAATGGTGACATGTAAGTTGTTATATTATTTGAGGTATTAACTTGTGTAGCAAATAATACAAGACAGAAAAACCAGGGAGGATCCAATCGGAGCTGACTGTTCCTCAATAATAATGGTCCTCTTGGGCATTGATGGATGTCAAGCCTATGTGGATACACCTTATCTAGTGCATTACTGAGAGCTGAATTGTCCCATCAATTAGACCCCTGAAATATAGAGCTTTTCAGTTTGTAGTGCTAAACCCAGAAGAGAATTAGCAAGGAATTTCCAATGGGGTTTTAAAATTGTGATTTTCCATTTATAGCCTAAGTAAAATAAGGTATATGGCAGGGGTCACCAGACACGGTCCTGGAGGGCCAGTGTCCTGCACAGTTTTGCTCCAACCCTAATCAAACACACCTGAACCAGCTAATCAAGGTCTTACTAGGTATACTTGGAACTTCCAGGCAGGTGAGTTGAGGCAAGCGGGAGCTAAAGTCTGCAGGACACCGGCCCTCCAGGATCAAGTTTGGTGACCCCTGGTCTATGGTTAATAATACCAGAGACATTTACATTTATTTATGCATAAATTATGCACAGATGTACTTAAGATGTGGAATTTGAATCCACTGTTTTCTCAAAATGTAAGTTGGTAATAAACACAAGGATGTGACCACTATTCTTAAAACCTTTATGTAATTCCTGAAGACTAACAAATTTGTTTGTGTGTTTGTATTTATTATGGCTGGTTACATACATATTAGTTGAATGTCATCAGTGCCAGATTACAACATCATAGGCCCACTTTTTTCCATCCTAACCTACCAGATTGTACTTGTGATGTGTGCCTCTGGGACAGGAACTGAATATGAGTTCTAAAGGATCGTACAGAGAATTAATTCTTCAGGATGGAATTTCTTTTCATCTTATGTATTATTCTATGAGGGGATGTGAAGATAAGAACAAGTCAGCAAATATTTACATACACTTTTTGTCAGTTTATAGAGATTGTGCAGTCTTGCGAGTAGTCTCAATATGGACTGCATTGGTGATGTAGACCCCAAGGTTGTTTAAATGTTTGGCTAAAACGTCGCTGAGGATGCTAATGTAATTTTTTCCCCCCGAAACGTGACAGAGGAGCACAACAGAAGAATGTTTGCGTTAATGTCAGTGCTCATTGGGTAGAGCCTACTGTTTGTATATGCAATTCACAAAATTTTATTTAAAGGGGTCATATGATGCGATTTCAATTTTTCTTTTCTCTTTGGAGTGTTACAAGCTCTTGGCGCATAAAGAAGATCTGTAAAGTTGCAAAGACTAAAGTCTCAAATCCAAAGAGATATTCTTTATAAAAGTATTTTTAGCAACATCATATGACCCCTTTAAGATAAGCATTTTAGTTGTGCAAAACAAGACATTTGTGCATGTTTCATCATTAATTTCTGGTTTAAAGGGTTCTCCGGACTAAAGGGATCAAATGTAGGTTTCAGAGTGGGGAACATGTTTCGGCGCCAAGTCATCTTGCTAATCCACACAGGAAAACACAGCATTAGTTTGCTAAGCGCGGTAATAAACCATGACCGTAATGACGGAGGAGGATTAGCAACTGTAGTTATTGTCTGAGGTTGCAGTCGTTCAGATCTCTTGGTTTGTCCCTCTACAGTGGCTGCATCTTTGCAATTAAAGCATGCTGTAGTCATCATAGCCTGCGGTGTTCAGTATGAACAACTATTATGAGGTCTGTTCAACTGCTGTCTCTTGATTTGTATTAACAGGTGAGCTTTTCCCCTTTAGGTTTTTCACCTGTGATCAGTTGAGCTCAGCATTTTATTAAAGTTTTTATATTAAGTATGGAGTTGGAAATGGGTTTTACACTCACAGATTTGCCTGCAAAGCTTGAGACACTTGCTATGCTTTATTTGTAATCGTACGTGAACGTAGTATATAGATCTCTTGCTGCGTTTAGCATAAATAGACTATTGTTGCATTGCTTTGAAAGCTTCTTATGCACATTTTGCACTCTGCAGGTGAAGATGTCCAAGGATAAGCTTGCTTTAGCTTACAATACAAAAGACATGGAGAGCATTTGAACACTATACACAAACATATACAAGGTTCTTTAGACCTAAACCTGATGCTGTCTGATTGTCTGTGCATGCTGCTCCATTCACATATGCCACTATAGAGTGTCAATACTTAACTGCTTTCAAGGGACCTTTTGTGCTAATGCATTCATGAGGGATTGAGAAATAAGATTGACATCTTAGAAATATTCTTATTAAACAGTATTAAACAGTGTTCATTTGTGTCTTTTCTCATGCGGATAGATTTAACAGTAGGGGGCCTTGCAAAAGCTGAAAGCCAGGCTACAGATAGGTTCAGTGCTTATAAATTTAAAGGTAACCTTGTTGGACAGTCATTTGAAAGTAGTTGCTATTTCCAGTATTGTAAAGAGTTAAGTTAGGAGTGAGATTGTTCCAAGGCCTTGCAGAAAAATTACATCACAAATCCCTTATTAATAGAAAGATGAAACCTATTTTGTATGGCTTGCCAAGAACCATTTTTTAAGTTTTTTATTAAAGGTCTATTTTGATTTGTATTCTGGTAAAAAAATTTGTGTAGAATTTTGTGATTTTCAGTAAATTCTATTAGTTTTGAGGCCTTCTAAAAGCTTAAAAGATGTACGTAATACAATTTACAGTTTTCCTCTAAAGTGGACCAAAAATAATGACTACCTATGTTGTACCCACAGGTGTTTACAATTTTTAAAAGTAAAATAGATAAATAAAAAATAAAATAAATGTAGTTCAAGCCTGTGATGTAATCTAAAAACTACAAGGCTTTTGATGACTGCTGTTTCAACCCCAATTTCAAGTTTCATAAGGAAACTTGTCAACCAATGAATAAAAATGCAATTGTTGAGTGATTTTCATTGGGTCTTTAATAAGAGGAGGTCATGGGCTCAAATATATCCAATGGCTTCTTTAAAAGTAGTCTGACAGTCCAAAGACCCAAACATCTATAAATACTATAATATGCTACAAGGCTGATTCATAAAAAATGCAATGCTTCAGCAGCTCACCTGGCAGGAACTGTAGCTCTGAATGTCAAGATGTTCCCTCCTCTACCAGCGAGCTTTGCTTTGAGCTACTTGTCTTTTCATGTGAACTGGCCACTTATCTCCCCTTTACCTACTTTTAGATGGACTCTCCTCCATGTGTAGAAGGTTATTTTTCTTTTTAGGTGGAAAATGTTTTTTTTTAAGGCCATTACCATTTATCAGGAGATGGCACTTACAGTAGAGTATTCTAGACAACCCTCTGTGGAAAGAGGTTCAGTGACCTTCCGTAACATGTCCGTTTGGTGGACCCGAGCATAAAACACAAAAGCGAAATTATTGATGCGCTATTCTAAGATGCTGTGAATCTCTCCCTTGTGACCATTTTTACAGTGGATAATAAGCTGGTCTTCAAACGTGTCATAATGTCCGCTGTGTTTGCTAATAGAAAAGCCCACCCGATTCTTTCTGCTTTGTGCTGCTTAACCAGATTGTTCTGTAATTCAAAAACACCACTCGATGCTGTAGGATTCAATAAAATTAACTTATTAATCAGTTTTTTTTTAAAATTAAGCTTAATTGATAAACAAAATAATGTTACTGTTCAGTTAAAACCTTTTTTGGGTGTGAACTGAAAATGTTATGTCATCATTATGTGAATTTCATTTCATCATTGTGTAAATTTGTTTTTTTTATGTTAAAATATTTTCTTCTATCATAGCTTAATATGCAGAGTAAACCAAGCAATCCACATAAACCATTTGAAAAAAAAAATATATGCATGTAAATATATATATATATATACATACAGTATATAGTAAATTTTGTGACACTCTTGCGGACTTGTTTCAAAACTTTGCTTGTATCCTGAACAATGCGGTGCATTTCCCGTGCAATAACATAACTCATTGTTTAACTAACATAGTATGATGCATCGATGGAAAAAGCTAGTTTCCCAAAAACATAGTAACTTTGTCACATATCCATCATCTGAACCACATTGTTTCAACAATATAGATTCATCGTTAATGGCGTCACGCAGGTGGTGGAGTAATAACTTCTGCTAATTACTCAGTTTGAGATCAGATTAATGTCAAATTATTGTTGAAAATAACAAACATCGCATCTGAAGACTACTTTGATATTTCTGTTCTCTGTTGTTTTGCTCTATTTATCAAACTATGCTTCAAAGCATAGGTTTAGTGCTGTAGTTCCAACCACACAACTTGTTGTTTGTGAAATGTTTGTTGGAACTGCGTTTTCCAACAGTATTGCTAACGATAGAACCTGCGATCATACCAACAGTGCTTTTGGGAAACACACCCCAGCCTGCCATAGTAACATTAGCACAACCAATGGAATAAGCTGAAGTCTCTTTGGCTGACCAATGGCAAATGGGTGAAGTGTTTAAAAAACCTGTTTGGAAACAATCATTACCTGCTGAAAAAAATCCAGTCTTAGCTGCTTTGCTTGTCTTCCAGACTAGTCTTAGTGCTAATTTTAGAGGGATTTTGCCTATTTTTCAGCTGGTCAGACTGAAAAATCAGTTGCACATTGGTGATTCAGGGAAACCAGCCTACACCAGCTGGTTTAAGATGTTTTATTCAGCAAGTTATTTTTTAATGATACTAGTGGTGTAGAAATTACTCACTTTATCTTTAAAGATGCCAGATTTTCATGGACCATTTCAAAATGGAGGTCAATTCTCAGGGATAAAGCTTATTAGTTACTCTTTTCTGTTTACTGTTTTGCTCAATAAACTTTTACAAGGTCAGTCCGGAGGTGCCGTTTTTTTTTAATGGAGGGAAAGGGAGAATGACGACAGAGAATGAAATGTTTGATACTCCGGCATGACTGTTCTTTCCGACATTTCCTGCAGTCGAACTTTGTTGTTCTGGTTTTTCGAGATTCCTGAACGAAAGATTTATTGTCGAGAGGAAAATAAATCAACACTCAACACGGTTGACTAATGAACAGCGAAAGAAGGATTCTGCTACCGTTGATGAGAACGGCTTGGAAATATGTAAATGCCTCATTGGAATTTGAGCAGAAAAGCCTTTTTCCACTTCCTTTGATCTCAGGAAGGAGGGCATGGCCATTATGTCAGTCAGAGAGCTGTGACAAATGCCATGCACACACACACGCACGCACAGAGCTGGAGTGGACAGGGAAAAATGACAGTAAGGCAGAAGGCTAAGCACAATAGATGAACAGGCTGAGAGAGATGGAGTGATTGTCAGAAACACTGAAAACAAATGGTGCTTTTAATCCAGAGGCACCGGCGGAGTGACGGGCCCTTCTGACAGGATGGGAGAGCCAGATCCACCCCGGCAGACAGGAGAGGGTGGAAACAAAAGGATTTAATGTGAAAGGGGAGGTGTGGCGGGGCAGACGTGGGACACTGTCACGATGTTGAGAGTACAACAGAAAAAGACTGTGTGCATAAACATCAGGTTCGCATTAGTATTTGTAGGTATTCATACCCAAAGGAAAGTTCTAGTACGCTAGATCAGTGGTTCCGAAGTGGTTTTGATAAACATCAAGTGACGACCCAAAACAGTACCAAAATTGTTTATCGTAATAGTTTATCGTACTATTGAATATCCCCAACAATATGTAAAATTATTAACATTATTAACATGAAAAGGAAATTTTCCTTTTTAGTTTTACAATATCTAGTCTGAGATTGGTTTCTTAATCGGCTTTTACTGGTTTTCAACTTACAAAACACATTATGCTTGACACAAACCATGCAGTAGATCATTTTTCGCAGAATACCATAAAGTTTGATTAGATGCATGTTGATGTCATGCGTTGACATCAACAACAATAAATATGGAAAGCATTTTCTTCACGCTTTCAAAAGTTGACAATGAGTCCAGTGGGGTGTATTTTCTTTCATTTTGTGTAATTTTGTTCATGCTCTTGTAGTTTTGCAACCTGTCCAATGTCAGTTTGACTAACTTTTACCAATGGCGAATAATTTTTTGCAGAATGACGTAAAATTTGATAAGATGCACAATGATTTGATGCTTTGATGTTAACAACAGAAAATACGGAAAGAATTTTCCACACACTTTTAAAACTTGCTAATTCGCCCAGTTGGGTTGAATTTATTATTATTATTATTATTTGCGTAATTTTGTTATTTTTTCTTTTTCTAGAGTGTTGCATAACCTGTCCATCTGAGTTTGACTAGCCTGTTTCGCCAATGGCAGATATTTTGTTTCACGGAATATCCTAAAGTTTGATTAGATGCATGATGATTTGATGCTTTGACGTCAACAACAATAAATATGGAAAGAGTTTTCTCTACACTTTCAAAAATTGGTAATGAGTTTTGTTCACTATACGCAATCATAAGGATAGTTTGCGACCCACTGGTTGAAAAATGCACAATAGAGGATTGGTAATTATTTCTAAGAGTTTAAGTTTTAAGATGTCCGTATAGTGTATTAAGACGTTCAAGATGTCAGTATAGTAACTTGTTTAACTATCTTATTTCTGTGACATCACATGCACTTGGAAGTGGAAATACGTTGTAGAAGAATTTCTCCAGAATCTTTCCCAGATTGCTTCATCGCAATGTCCTTTTACAGTCCAGAACGTTATTGAATTTGGTTGTTGTTTTTATTTTAATATTGAAAAGTGATGCTACGACATGAGCATGGCTGAAAGGTGATCTGGGAGAGGATGTTATCAGTGAGTTTGTGGGACCCGTCAGGGATGTGTGGAGAGGCCTGCTGCTCAGCAGGGCTATTAATAGAAATCTGTGGTATTTCCGAAAATAGGTTAAGCTGCCACTGCTGGCATCACTGCTCGCATGCCAGCCATCCTCTGAAGACAGAAAGAGAGAGAGAGGAGGAGAAACAGATGTAGCCTACTGAGGAAGTGCCTTTGTTCCGTCGTACCCTTCCTTGCACTCAGTGCACCATCAGTGTTTTTGGCTGAGGACTTCCCAGCATGCCGCAAGACACGGTGTCACCCCATGATATTTCAAATTCACAACTCAATAGCGGATCAACAAGTCTTGCATATGTATTAGGAAGCCACTATTCAGTACGCGTAGGCGTTTTTTCATATCCACAGTTGCAACAGTCAACACAGTTGGAATAAAATCTTATACTATTTAAACAATTGCAGATTTTGTTTGTGTCAATGTTTTCATATGGTCAAAACAGAACTGCGATAAATGTTTAATGTGTTCAAGGAAATGTTTAATGTCTTCAAGGATTGATTTGACTTTCCTTCATTAGTTATTTCTGAATAATACCAACTTATGATTTCCGAAATATCTTTTTTTTTTTTTTTT
>NW_015656157.1:1870518-1873995 GCF_001515625.1 Sinocyclocheilus rhinocerous
TTTTTGGCGCTCCAGCTCCATGTTAGGTGACGTGCGTATAGTTTTGCTCTGCGACATTGAGGTTGAGCACATTTAAAGGTGGCTGCCTTAATTAAGGTTTACAGGTTACGCTAGTGCACCGCTTATATTACAAGACTCATTACAAAGTAATTAGGCGAGGGCAGGGACAATAATGTTGTCTGGACAGTAGTGGTGTGCGATATAACGACTTTTGCACTTATTCGCAATCACAAAAGCACATTATTTGCATGTGATTTAAAGCCTTGCCAGTTAAACATTTCATTTGCATGTGCTTCACAGCTTTGCCGGTTAAACATTTCATTCACGTGCTGGTCTGAAATGCACTTTTTGTGAGCGCGTACACCTGAATCACGCACACACTAAAAAGCCTGTCATACAGCACCTGATTACTGGACTAAGTTATCTTTCGCGTGATTGCACTAATACTGTCAAAACCACACAAGGTTTACATATAAACACAGTTGGTTATGTCTAAAGTGAAAGTAAACAGTTGACAGAAAAACGAATGCGTGCCTGTATATGAAGCTCTTAAAGCGACAGTATTAAACATGCTGCCGCTTGTCATTAAAGGATGAGTTTACTTCCAGAATAAAAAATTTACTCACCCCCATGCCATCCAAGATGTTCATGTCTTTCCGTCTTCAGTCGCAAAGAAATGAAGGTTTTTGAGGAAAACATTCCAGGATTTTTCTCCATCATTTAAAGGGACAGTTCACCCCAAAATTAAAATTCTGCCATTATTTACTCACTCACACGTTGTCCCAAACCTGTATTAATTTCTTTTTTTGTGCTGAACACAAAAGAAGATATTTAAAGAATGTGGTAACCAAACAGTTGCTGGTCCCACTTTGGTAGTAGGAAAAAAATACTATGGACTTGAAAAATAGTAAAACCAACAGGACAAAGAATCGTGATAAAATTGTGAATTGTGATTTTCCTGTAAAAAAAATTGTGATATGTTATTTTTGCTATATATCGCCCACCCCTACTGGACAGTGACTGAGAGAGAGGTTCGAAGGAAATTAAAGGGTTAGTTCACCCCAAAATGAAAATTCTGTCATTAATTACACACCCTCATGTCGTTCCAAACCCGTAAGATCTTCGTTCATCTTCGGAACAGAAATTAAGATATTTTTGATGAAATGTGAGAGCTCTCAGACCATGCATAGATGACTTCTGTGATTCAGGAAAAACTATTTCACAAGACATCTAAAAGTCTGAGACCACTAGTGAAAATGCTCCTCAGTTTGTCTTTAAAAATGTAATAAAAAAATTAAATGTATTTAAAAATGTGAATTTAAGTCTAAATAATTATAAAATTTCAAGTAAATGATTTTATATAAACAAATATTGTTTTTGCATTTTTAAAAACTATAAGCATAACACAATAAGAAATGTAATCAAAAATAGTGGAGAATATTTCATCTTCATTGTATCATAATGAATTTTATTTATTTATTTTTTTTAATGTCCAAAATGTTATAATTGTATTTATTTCCAGGATTAAATGGGGGGGGGGGGGACAGCAACGCAACTGTAATGTTCCCAGGTCCAGAAACGTAGCAAGGACATCGGTAAAACAGTCCATGTGACATTAGTGGCTCAACTTCAGTTTTGCGAAGCTATGAGAATACTTTTTGAGCGCAAAGAAAACAGCATAATTTTTTTAACAATTCTTCTCCCCCAAGTTACGTCTTCTGCCATTTTAGAGAGTATCACAATGCATATGCACGCTTTCCTCCAAGCATAAACTACGCAGATTACGTTCATGCACGCGTTTTCTCCCCCGAACGTAAACAACGCTGATTACGTCGATTACGCTCTTGGGTACTCCAAAATGGCGGAAGACGTAACTCGGGGGAGAATAATTGTTAAATAAATTATGTTATTTATTATGTAAATTATGACAAATGAACATAAGGACAGGAACGGGAAAAAACAAATATGGGCATAAAAAGAAACAGAGCACGTGGGGGGGGGGAAAACACAACACCAGACATGGAACAGAGTCTGACATGGTCAATGCATTAATGCCATTTTACATGATACGTGGTAACTGTGAGTGACACTGAAAAAGACACCGATTGTTGAGCTTGTTCATGATATTTTTACTAGCTTCTCTTAGCTACAACACAAAAGATTATACACTTCATACAATTCATTAAATTGAGATGCATCACAATAAAACAGAAGCACTAAAAGGCCAATAACAAAAATTGTCTTCTTTACGTCTGAACTTAATTTTCTTGTAACAGGGGTTATTTTCTTGACATTTAGACTTTTCTCACAAAATTGTAGTCCGCATTAACCATTAACCGTGTGTAATCTGCATGATCTCTTAAACATCAGCGATGCATTACAAAAATACAGAACTCTTGCGAGGCCATGCATTATTTTGTTTTCTCTTGAGCTCAACATAACATAAAGGTTGTTCATTCTCATGTTTGTTTCAGTTTCAAGTGCAATCAAATATTGCATAAAACTAAAATACCCTTAGAAATGGCTTTTGGTAACTAAAGGCAAAGACAAAAAGCAGTGAAGGCAAAATTACGTAATTTTTTACAACAGACCAAGACTGTGACAAGTCTTCTTATGCAGTATTTTAATTGAATCAGTATTTTAAGTGAATCTGCGTGAATCTGTTTTGTTGCACTTATTTAGATGACCTTCTTCTTCATTACTGAGTTGTAGGACATGATATGAATTTAAAAATATATAGATACAATGATTTAAAGTATTGATACAATATAGTGAGAAAAAGTTGATAATTGTGTATGTGCAGAATGTAAATTCATGATCGAATCAGCACAGTCAATTTTTATTGAGTAACTGCACAACAGTTTTAAGTTCAGCCCTTTTTCTTTGGGAAAGAGTAGGAGGTGTGAATGACGGGACTGCTCGAGAAGGTGCAAAGTGCTCAGGCGAGAACTGGGGAATGGGGGCACGAAAGCAGATTTAGCGCCAAGACCTTCGCACTTAACAGGCACCTCACAGTTCAGGGCTTGCACACAATTATAAGGGGGGGAGACAGTGGTGCGACGGCTTGGCTTTTACTATTAAAAAAACACAGCAAATGGGGGCTGTCGGGAGCGGAGGGAGGGAGCAGCACCTTCAATTCAGCTTGCTTAATTACTGCTATGCCTCTCTACCTCCCCATGAAGCTCTACGCCATTCCTCAGACCCGCAGGCCTCATGGGCCTCTGTCTGTGTGATTGCTTATTAGCACAGGGGTTAGATGCCATTTCTGTCCTGGAAGAGAGAGGCATGTTTTTGCTGGCGGTGCTACATTTGACTTCTGTGATTCAGGAAAAACTATTTCACAAGACATCTAAAAGTCTGAGACCACTAGTGAAAATGCTCCTCAGTTTGATTTATTTTTTAAAATAAATTAAATTAAAAAAAAAACTTTATTATTAAAAATTAAAATTTAATTTAAAGTCTTTTTTTTTTTGCATT
>NW_015656157.1:1874009-1876502 GCF_001515625.1 Sinocyclocheilus rhinocerous
GGTTTTTTGGCAGTAGCTACATTTGACTTTATTATTATTATTATTATTTTTTTTTTTTGTGATTCAAGAGAAATTACTTCAAACCACAAAAACATCCAAAAGAGACCACTAATCTAAGTTTGTATTATTAAAAATTGCTAATTAATTATAATATTTTAGATAAATATTTTAGATAAATAAGTATTGTTTTTGCATTTGTTTTAGATACAGCATAACACATTGAGAAATGTAATTAAAAACAATTGATTAACACACCATAAATATAGTGCAGAATATTTCATCTTCATTGTACATAATTATTTTTATTTATTGATTATTTATTTATTAAAGGTTTAAATGTGGGGAAAAAATCCCAGATTTTCAATGTAATGTTAGGTTTTTGTACCTCACTCTTTATATTCCCATTCAGTGAAGCGTTTTTATCAGAAACTATTCACCTACATATAGAAAAATGATTATATTAGCTATAATTTTGAAGTAAAATCCATTCCCAACTAACTGTGCATCTTCCTTTGTTAATTTTTAAATCGCATTTGATCAAACAATAGAGATTGTTATCAAACAATGCGGTTGATCATTTCCACACTCCGTCCTTAGGGTGCTGTGTCAGCCGTTTCCATGCGTGATCTTTTTTATGTCGAGTTTCAAATAATTTCATCATGCAGCCCAAAATTGCGGGCCTGGTATGCAACAGAAGGGCAGTAATCTGTACGTGTTTGGATTCCAATTATTAATTTGTTAGTGCCTATGGGCTGCAATTGCACTATGCATCAAAGTGAGAAGTTTAGAATTAAAATGCTTCTCTTGCTATCTTGTTTTATTGTCACTTTCTCTCACTCATGGACACACTCACACTATTCTTTTGCTAATATTAGTGGGGCAACTAATTTACTCTAGATATACTTTGTCAATGCATTGTGAATGTATACAGTTTGGTTCAGGAGAAATTGCAAGATCAGATGCTCGGCACAGATTGAAAAGAGCCTGTCTTGGCAGGAGGATTTGAGACATAACAAAGCTTTGATCTATTTGAAAGCACTGCAGGGTTAGTGGGACTGATACAATAATAAATATAAAAGAACACAAGTGACTTGCTTGTTTGTCTGTCCCGCAAGTCATTTTGAGAGGACAATGCTTTGGCCAAGTCTCATTTTGGCATTAACTGTTCATGACCCAAAGTCACTTTCTCAGAGTCCTCATATAGTGGGTTTTAATTAGTTATTAGCATTTGTCCATTAATATTTGCTGTTCTTTAAATTGGCATCTATTGACCTTAGCCAGAGTAAATGGCTCATTTAGTTGAGCGCAAATTAAAACAAGGATGCAAGGGACTAAACTCCAAGTTTGTAGTATTATGTTCCTGGTTGCTAATCTTACAGCTGACAAAACATTGAAAAAACTCAATATGGTTTATGAAAAATACATGTGACCTACCAAGAAAGTATGACATATTGAACAGCCCACATTCTCCATCACCATTTATGTTTGCATCAAGTTACTCTGACTAAAATCTGTAGTCAAGTAGTGAAGAGTTTAAGAGTTTATATATTTGTTTATTTAAATGACTTTTAAGGAGATAGACACATTATTTTTTTATAATCAAGTTTTTGTCAACATTTCTGAACAAGCTTATAATTAGGCATCATACACGACAATGTCTACAACAACATTACATTATATCTCAAGGTTTTCTTTTAGTTGAGAATGTGTGTATATATATATATATATATATAAAGAACAAAAGCATTCAAGCTCAAGCAGAGCCAATGGAAAAAATAAAGCAGACTGTGCCAGTTACAGTTCAGAACGTACATAAACTCGAGTCGGCAGTTTATCGTGTGTTTATTGTTTCACATGTTAATACTGAGAAAAACAATAATATCCACATGCTCGGGTGAAAGTTGGCTCCTCAGACTGATAATAAAAAGAACGTGCGCCACAAAGACGTTCCACAGACACAAAGATAATGGTGTGCTAAGCAAAGTTTCTTACAGCGCTTTGTGTTTTCTGTTCTTAAACCACTGTCCCTCGAGGAAACTTAAAGGAAGCGTTTGTCAGATAAGGGCCGTTTCTCAATATGCGTTCTTAAGTGATCTTGCGTCCTTGTGTTCTCGCTCTACGTCATCATTAACCGTCGAAGTTCAATTCCAATACTCAAGACCGCAAGTACAGAAGACACATGAAAGTGCCCGGATGCGTTCTTGATATCGAGGATGCATCAAATGCAGACTTGAGAGAATCGAACCGTTAGAAATCCCAGAACACGCTGCGGGCGGACGACGTACGGAAGCCTGTAAGCTTTTAAAGGGTTTGTTCACCCAAAAATGAAAATTCTGTCATTAATTACTCACCCTCATGTCGTTCTAAACCCGTAAGACCTCCGTTCATCTTCGGAACACAAATTAAGATATTTTTGATGGAATCTGAGAGCTCTCTGACCCTCCCATAGACAGCAATGTAATTACCACGATCAAGGTCCAGAAATGTAGCAAG
>NW_015656157.1:1876542-1889991 GCF_001515625.1 Sinocyclocheilus rhinocerous
AAACGTAGCAAGGAGATCGGTAAAATAATCCATGTGACATCAGGGGTTCAACCGTAATTTTACGAAGCTACGAGAATACTTTTTGTATGCAAAGAAAACAAAGACAACAACTTTATTCAACAACTCGTCTCCTCCGCGTCACCCTGGTGCCATTTTGGAGAATATCCACTGAACGTAAACAGCGTATGCTGTGTCAGCTGCGTCACGCTTTGATTTGAACGAAAACAATGTATCCGCGTGACGCAGCTGAGCTTCGTAAAATTACGGTTTGTATTTTTACCATTGATAATTTTAACATTGACAAAATATAGCTAACATTAAATATACATGCCTTAAGCCTAATCATTTTTACAAATACACGTGGTAAAATAAAAATAATTATTAAATACTATGAAAGTATTGTCTATAATAATCTGAAATAAATGTTTTAATATGACATTAATTTGTGATGTTATGTGTAATTTATTGTGTATCGCCCCCTATAACGTGCTGGGACGGTCAGTTGAGCGCAAGATCACAGCGCATCTTAATTCTCACAAAGATGCGTTCTGTGTTCTCGCATCCTTCCGAGTTCATTCTTTCAAGGTAGCCTGGCAAGACCAGTCTCCACGAGAACACAAAGTCCGTTCTTTGCGTTCTTGGAATTGAGAAATAGCCAAGCTCTCTTCTCGGCTCACTCGGGGCACAGCTGCGCTTACCTGCAGTCGTGAATGCAGTGATGGACAGCTGTCTTTCCTCAGTCGACTGCTGTTTGGATTTTATGTGATTTCTTATTGTGGTGGTGATATTATGATAACTCGGTTTCACTGATTCATTTGATCAGAAGTAATTTCATTTTGTAAGATCTTTTAGTAAGATCATTTTTGTATCATTCAAGATCAAAGTAATTCCAAACTTCGCAGATCTTACAGATCGAATATTCAACAATTTTTGCTCACCCCTAGTAGAGGTGTGCAATATTTATTGTCTACGATAATATCATAATTGTTTTAAAGGGGTGGTTGATTGCGATTTCAATTTTTTAACGTTAGTTAGTGTGTAATGTTGCTGTTTGAGCATAAACAATATCTGCAAAGTTGCGGCGCTGATAGTTCAATGCAAACGGAGATATCGTCTTAAAATTCTGGCAGTTTAATGCCTACAAAAACGGCTCGTAGGGACTACAACGAGTTACTTCCTGGGTTCTTATATTTTTGATTCTTGTTCTTTTCTAAATACTGTTAATTGAAAGGATTTGTTGTGGAGTGAGGGTAACTAAAATAGTCTAGTTATGTTTACAGTGTTTATTATGATGTTTGTAAACATTTCGCGTCGGCATTAGGCCTATTTCTGAATGAAATAATAAAATGCGACTTATACGCGACTTACGTTTTTTCCCCCTAAAAAACACATTTTTCTATACGCGTAGCGTATTTTAACCATGCAGCAAACCTTTTTCATTATTTTGATAAATGACTGAAAAAATGTATAATTAAATGACTTTTTAAACCGTTTAACTGATTGTATTAATTGATCAAAATTCTCACGGTCGGTTAACCGGTTAACCGGTTAACCGGTTAAAATGAACATCCCTATGCCGTACTGTATTAAAGATTTAATCAGGATAAAACCGTTGTGACGAGTGGGGGCGGGGCCGAGAGCCGTGGGAACGGAGCGAGGCCGGTGGAGTAATTGATAATGAGCGACACCTGCACCACTCACCGGTCTCGAGTCCCACGGAGGAGCTCCGGAAGGATAAAAGGAGGAGCTACGACAGTGAAAGACGAGAGAGGACCAGGCCTGGATTTTATTTTGTGTTCTGGTTCTGGTTCTGTCCTGAGCTTGCACAGGTTCTGCGCGATCCTCTTCACTAATATCTTCTGCATCTCAATCGGGCTCAAACTGATAAGCAATATTGACGATGTCATGGTTTACAATACAACTGGAGCACATGCCGCTGAGCTGAGGGGCGGGATGTTTAGACGCGCACTAGAGGCGGTTTAGCCAATCACAACACATTGGACCAGCTAAAACCAATCTGAGCCCATCATGTATTTCTGAGGGAGGGGCTTCATGGGAGACTTCACTTCACTTCGCGTTTATGGGAGAAGGGTCAGAGCGGTGTAGAATAAAGGTAAATTATGTGAAAAATAATGCGTTTTTTTTTTTTAAATGAAGCCATTAACAGTTTAGAACTGCACCCCATAAACACAATCAAGCCTAGAAAAAAACCAGTCAACCACCCCTTTAATGATGTGTGAGCTGACATTATTGAGTATGTGTGAGTATATGCAAAAAACAAACATGTCTTGAGAGTCCAAAAGCATTCGCTGCGTAAAGAAGCCTATTAGATTATATTTAGAATGCACCTTTAACTCAAGTTATGAAAGCAAAAATACCCCTGTATGGGTTTTTGTTTTTTAGATTTATAAGATATGATATAGTTGGGTAATATCACAGAAGTAAGGGTGCCTTTTTCCCAAATATCGGTGCGTGAGCGATCGCAAATGTATTGATTTTATACAAAAGTTCAACAAACAAGAAATGCATACTAAACGAGGTACATTATATACACTATTGACATTTTTTTCTGTTTTGCCAATGAAAATAGTTACAAACAAAGCCAGAGCAGGATATTGGTACATCTCAGAGCAACACTGTGGTATTTCATTTCATTTGAACGAATCATTTGAGCCAGTGATTCAATGATCCATTCATAAAGACAGTCGCTTGCTTTGTTTCTAAATGAATCAGGTGTTTTGAATTAATCATGTGAATAAATTATTCAATGAATCACTCATTACGAGAGGGCCTTGCCGCCATCTACTGGTGGTTTTAGTGTCATATTTATTTATCCCTGACAGGCCTAAACCAGCCAAGGTACCAGGACAAAAACACACTCAGCAAAACATTGTTTTATTATCGCTATTGAAAAAATCCCTAAAATTTCGAAATATAATTTTTTGTCAATATCGCACACCACTAGAATGGAGTGTTTGAGAACTTGTTTGAAACAATCAATTTTAGCAATTCTGTTTGGTGACAATAGTTAAAGAAATACCTCATCTTTAAAGAGTAAATACACAGTGTTTATTCCGTTGCAATTGAACATGGGTGAAGAAAGAGAAGGTGACAAGGCAGAGAAAGCGACATGGCTGACTGCTTTGTAGTTACTTTCACATTTACAAAACTGTGATCCTCACATTGCAGTTTGATTGTTGCCAGTGAGTCTGTTATATCGGGCAAATCCAAGACTTGCTTTACTGTAAATACATCTACCAGTTTGCACTGTTAATGTCACAAAAACTAATGGGCTCAGAGATCTTCTTCCTGCAAAGTCACCTGTTCTGTGATACCTGTGGCAGAAGGGTTATATAATCTGGTGTGCATATGTGCATGTTTTTATGAATTCACATTTCTGTCTTTGGGACCCAAGAGGTTCAAAGTTTCTTTTCCTAGTTCTCCGCCACTGTTTGCCTCTCTGTCAGGGTGTCAAGGGTAGTCAGGGCTTATTCCAGCTGGCAAAGAGTCTCGGACAGGGACGGCTGGCTGATCTATGGACTTGCTCAAACACACACACACACAGGCACACGTACACAGAAACACACATGGGCACATCCAGTGTAAAGCGGACTGGACAGGCTCCCCCATGTTAGAAAATAGACTGTCTGTATTTAGCTTGTCTGCAGGGACTCCTTGCAGCACCTCTGGCCTTGCCATTGTAAGGGACGCAGAGGCTTTGTGCTGGCTCGTTTTTCCTGTGCTGGCGAGCGGTGATACTCGATAGAAACACAATGTTGTGGGTGGACTTGAATCTTGAATTAAATGATCAATTTTGGTCTATGATTCAAAGCTTTGATGCTAGCATACAGGACCATCTTGGGTCTGCAGCCTCTTACCTAAACTCGCTTTCCCAGATTCATGTCCCTTCCCGCTCTGTGTGATAAGTGAATTCATCAAGGTAACTTTCAGAAACCTTCACTTTCACTGTTCCTCAGTGGTGGAACTGACCAACCTTCTTCCAAATAGCACAAACTGTCCCAATCTTCTGAAAACAGAAGACATACGGCACTTCTAGAAGCAAATGGATAAAAAAAGCCAAGAAGTAACTTTTAGGGAACTCTTAGGCACCAAGATTAACATATTTGGCATCATGGATCCAAATATGGCATTAGCAACCAACATCACTTTTATGTTTATTTATTTATCTTTACTTTTTTGGGCTTTTTTCCAGAAACCTTTACTTTCACTGTTCCTCACTGGTAGATCCGACCAACATTCTCCCAAATAGCAGAATCCATTACAGTCTTCTGAAAACAGAAATCATACAAAACTTTACAATCGACTGACTAACTAAAGCCAAGATTTATTTAAATCTGCAACTAGTCAGCGACAAAACCTCTAGATTGCTAATCGCAACACTTTTCTAATGTGCACACTTGTGAGACACAATCTCAATTACATATGAAGAGTTTGGTTCCAAAACGCGATAAACGCCATTTAAAAAAAAATTGAGTTCCCGCCAAAATCAGTATTGTATCTGGTCAGTATTGAAAAATTTTTAATTTTACACAAAATGCGATATCCGCCGTGTTATTCTGTCATGTTTTCTCCCTATCTTTCCAAACCGCGACAAACGCCAGTCTCCCTTCTCTGCAGAATGCGATACATCCGCTCAACCAATCACAGCGCACCATTCCACGCATTGTAAACAGTAACTGACAAGCTACGCAATATCGCGTTCATAATCGCAGATGAATCGCCTTCGATTACGAATGCGATATTGCGTAGCTTGTCAGTGATCTATGGCTCTGTGTATTAAATGCCGCTCCATCTGAAAACACATGATAGAGATTTACTACTAATCACAGAACCGGCTTTACTGACGAGATGCACGTGACAATCGCATGCTATTTATCGTGCAGCCCTAAAAAAAAGGAATAATTTTGACCGCATTGATGAACCTGTGTTGGTTTCTGCGGTGGGGAAGAAACGTAAGCTATTAATAAGATTAGTCAAATTAATCAAAATGGATTTATAGCGTTTTGGAACCAAACTCTTCATATTTTCTGTCTCCTTTTCCTGTTCAGTGCAAAAACAAACGCAAGTTTTTTTTCATTGTCTTGTGTTGCCAAGTTTGTACAAAAGTGAATTTTGGGATCAAAGATATTTGGGTCATAGTTAATTTGCTATTTTGGGATTGTAGATCTTGTAATTGACGTGAGTTTGTGATTAATTCCGTAAAGATTAGTTGCGCAACAACTTGAGAGAAAACAAGAACCTGTGGAATGCGTGACTAACTTTAGTCTTGTGGTGGATGCTACTTTTCTGTAGTTTTCTGCACTTAATCTTTTGCTCTACCTAAAATTTGGCAAAGTCCCTGCTGGAAAAAGCCATCTTAAACCAGACTAAGCTGGTTTTAGTTGGTCCCCAAACCTGATCAGGCTGGTCTGTTGGCTGGTTTTAGATGGGTTTTGTGCACTTTTTAGTTGATCAGGCTGGGAGGCCAACTTAAACCAGTTTAGGCTGGTTTAAGCAGGGTTTTTTTTAAGCAAAAGTAGCACTATTTGTATAGTGTTCTTTCTTACTACCCTTATAGTACTCATTTGAAAGTCGCTATGCATGTAAGTGCCTGCTCTAAATGAATAAATGTAAATGCTTTTGTCCTGATTGTCTGGCCACTGTTATTTGCTACAGGAAGCTGTTTGGTTACTTGAAATGACTTTGGCCACCCGTCGATATCAGGCAGTATTGAGTTCAAGACCACTGTCTATCGAAGTCATTGAAAGTCTCCTTTCCTTTTTGTCACACAGGCTGCGCGTTCCTCACCTACTGCGCCCGCGAGTCGGCCATCAAAGCCCAGAACGCCCTCCACGAACAGAAGACACTGCCGGGGGTAAGTCCGCTGCCAGCCTTTTGCCTCACCTCTTTAAGACAGCCACCATGCCAGTCAAAGCTAAAGCCGTATGTTTTAGACAGAGAGCTAAAGCCTTTGGAGCAGAAATCAGTCGATAACCCAGCCTTTTAAGATCAGGCTTTGAGCTGTTTCATGGTACTTCTCCCCGAGGACATTTGCAGGCATTGATCCGATGCTTTCAACGCAGGGCTTGGGGATGCAGTGATAGCAAATGTCAATTCATTTGTTCTCTCAATTTTTCCAAACTGCTCCATTTACGCAAAAAGCCAGTGAGTCATTGTTGCCCAGTTGCACAAAAGTATTCCAGACGCACAAAAATAAACATAGCGGGGTGCAGCGAGAGTGTTTCCATTGACGGTTGTGTGCTTCTGAGGATGGCTGGCAATTGCAACGACATTCAAAGCACAAAACACACAAGGAGGTCCGACAGTAGTCTTTGCGGCCGTACACAGCCATAGTGAATGGTATAACAATGACATATTGTTGCTATGATGCCAGACAGATCTCCTGAAGTAACCTGCAGGAAACTTGGATGCACAGAGAGCAACGTAGATGCAAATATAGCACCAGCAGTATTGCTTTTGTGCCTTTTTTCCCCTTTTTTTGGACCTCTAAATATTGACATTATTTGTTTATAGCATTTTTTTTGTTTTGTTTTTGCTTTGCTTTGTCTCATTTTGTTTTGTTTTTCGCTTTGCTTTGCTTTGCTTTTTGTTTTGTTTTATTCTACGCTTTGCATTTTGTTTTGTTTTATTCTACGCTTTATTTTATAAATTAATATATTTTACGGTTTTATTTTTTTATTTTGACGACATTTTATATTATTATTATTTATTTGTTTGTTTATTAATATGGCATCACATATAGAAATATGGCACCAGTAACATTGCTTTTATACTTTTTTTTCCTTTTTCTGTTTTTTGACCTCTAAATAATGTCTTTGAGTGGGTGCCAGGAAATTTGTTGGTTGACCATGTCGTTTTTTTATTTTGTTTTGCATTGCTTTGGTTTGCTTTATTATTAAATTATTAAATATTATTGTTTTATTTTTTTCTGTTTTCTTTTTGATATTGCAGTTAATATTATTACTGTTTGATTGTTTATTAATTTGGCATCACAGATGCAAATATGGCTTTGCTTGATTTTTTGTTTTTGTTTTTGTTTTGTTCTTTGCTTTTGCTTCATTAATAAATATTATAAAGTGTTATTTTATTTTTTATTTTGAAATGACATTATTATTATTTGTTTGTTTGTTTTTACTTTATATTCTTCTGCAACTTTAGATTATTGTTTTTTTGTGGTTAATTGTACCAAAATCCTTAATAGTGAAGTTGCTTCTTTATTCCTTTTTAAATACTATTTTTTTCCATTCTAAATTATATCATGAGCAATTTAAGTCAAACATTGGATAATTTTCAGAATTTCTTAGTATTTTATATGTTTCCTATTGTGCTCAGTTTGGCACGATGGTTCATGTTTGTCAACCATTGGTATTACAGAGGTTCTAGAGATTTGCAGTAGAAATATATATACGTTCAGAGATGTCTTAAGGTTGCGGACCGTTGAAACCTTCTCGTAAGAAGCCTCAAAATGAAAAGCTTTAAAGAAGAAGCCAATGACAAGTGGTATCCAACATTCGATTTAGTGCCACTATGTCAAACACACACCCACACACCCTTTTACCCCCAGGAGAACATTTGAGCCTGAAAGGAGAAAAAAAAAGATGAAGGAGGGGGCAATCAGAATGTGACACATGTCATCCAAGCCTGTTGAGAATATCACAACTTCCCCATTGCACTGTGGGGTGAGAGAAATGCGCACATGTACACAGACTTGCTGCATGTGTGACATCATTGCATCAGCTTCACTTACCAGTGTTGTCATCCCCTGAGACAACTGTGAATAAGGTAGTAGGTGTTTGTTGAAGAGTCTGAGAACTAGAGGCGTGTTTTTATGTTCATGCGTTTGCCTGCTAGGAATAGGACATGATGGTTGACAATTTTTTCGTAGATGTATATTTTAGTTTTAATATTTTAGCTGTGGTGCTCTAATTAACATGCTGACAGTGTGATGCACGTTAGCTTTTACAGTTTGCACTGTAAAATCCTCTCAGGAAAATGTGCGTCTTCTAAATTTAACATATTCAAAACACTGCGTCTGTAGCCATACACATTTAAACAGACATCTTTGACTGTTGCATCATGTCTCGCACTGTTTTTTTTTTTTGGCGCCACAACATGAGTTACGTTTTTAAATCAGTGTGTCACATTTAAATTAAAAAAATAAAATAAAATAAAAAATCCTTCATTCGGTTGCACTCTAGGTATTTGTGAACACAAGAACATGTCTTAAATACCCCTAATACCAGTCTAATTATTCAGGGTTTTTTCTTAAAGGCACAGTTCACCCAAAAATTTTAATTGGCATTGTTTTCTCTTCCTCATGTTGTTCCAAACCTGTATGAAGCTCTTTCTTCAGACTTGTATGATGTTCTTTTTTTTTTGTCCATACAATAAAAGTCAGTGGAACCCAATGTTGTTTTGGACCCAACTGACACGAGGGTGAACATATGACACAATTTTCATTTCTGAGTCATAATTTTCTCACCCTCTGTTCCAAATCTGAATTCATTTCTTTCTGTTGCACAACATACATTAAGATGTTTTGAAGAATGTTTGCAACCAAACAGTTTTGGTTCCCATTGACTTCTATTGTATGGACAAAAAAAAAAAATAATACAATGGAAGTCAATGGCAACCGAAACTGTTTGGGCGCAAATATTCTTCAGAATATCTTCTTTCATGTTCTGCCGAAGAAATAACTTCATACAGGTTTGGTAGGACATGATGGTGAATAAATGATGATAGGATTTTTGGTGGACTAAACCTGTAATATTAGTCACTCAGGTAACTCATGACTAGTCCATTTTAAAACTATGTGCTTAGCGAACACGCTCTTTCCTCCGTGTATATCTGCTAGAGTGGCCTGCAGTGAGTCTTGGCCAAACAGCCTATTCCTAAATCTTCCCCAACATCCCCTCCTCGATACGTTGATGGTAAGCAGATATGCCAGTTGTTTGTTTGCTAAATCCTGCTTGATATGCAGATTGCCAGAGGCTACAGAGTAATTCATGTAAACTATGGTTCTCTCAGAGAGGACCTGTAAGTTATTTATGCTTGTGTTTTGTCCTTAACTCTTGACTGACTGTCCCTCTTAGCAAAAACCTTGATGGGAGGTGATGAGTTAGGCTTTTGGTCCAGTGTTATTTATAATAGTTTCTGTTAATATTCTATTAATTGGAAATTAGCTTTTATTTGTATGTTTTTGTAATTTTCTGTTCTTTTGTTTTTTCTTAAGTATTACTAATTATGTTTAATTTATTTTTATTTATATTTGTTTTGGTTGAGTTTGTTTTTATAACTTTCCAGTTAGCAGTTTTAGTGCTTCAACTTAAATATTTCAGTGAAGCTACTAAGGCTTAATTATTTTATTATTTTAATAATTAAGGCTAAATTATTTTAAGTTTTTCATGTAAAATTTCTTATTAGTTTTAGTTAACTATAACTACCCCTTTTCACTCATGTCATATGCAAAGTGACACCTTAAAGGGGACATAACACACACAGTTTCTGCCAATCTCGTGAGAACCCATAGAGTACTGTAGTACTCCATACTTCATATCTCCGATGAGTCTTTAGTTTGATCAGATTTATAAAAGACAGATACAGTTTAACGCTTCTCTCTGAAAACTGTTGAGCTCCTGGAGGTGTGCCGTGGGCGGAGCTAAAGAGTCACGAGCACGCGCAGCTTTTGCGTAGCGATCGTCTGCAAGCTGTGACATCGATATTAATAAAACAGGAACAAAAACTTTATTTACTTAAATTTGATTTAATTTGTTTATAAAACATTTGTCACTGAAATGTTGGGAACAAACAAACACACTTGCACAACTCCGTTGTTGCCCCGGAGAAACAAACTGCATCCACTGTTCCCATAACGCTGGGTTCTTTGAGAAGCTGAACAAGGTTATCTTTCCCTTACAACCAAAAACACACTTCTTTGGTGACTGTTGATTTCGTGGTCTCAAAACAAAATGACAAATCCTTTTTGAGCAAGTCCTGTGCTGAGCTGCCGACGACTTCTGCAGCCCGAATGAAGCGCGTTGATTTGCTGCTGTCGCTCTCGCTCTGGTTGATGTGTGTGCGCTCTTCCGGGAGAAGTGCCCATACAAGGAATTCCATCCTTTAGGAAGTCATGCAGGGCCATACTCAGAAAAAAAAAACTTTTCGAAACTTATATGAACCCTGAAGGAGTGTTTTTGGCACAGAAATATTTTGTCATATGTTCATCTCATTTTTTGAAAATTTTGGCCATGTTTAGCATGAGAATCCAACTCTTTAACTGTGTAAAAAAGTCAGAATGAATGAAATAGCATTAGACCCCTCAGCCCCCTTTAAGGCCAGTTTCACACGGCTGTTGTCTCTGGTAAAGATCATTATATGCAAATTATTAAATATCTATCAAAATTTTACATTGTGCACTCCTAGTGGCATCAACCGGAATTGCAAATATAATGACTGACAGGTAAAATTTTTTACTTAAATAAAAATGTTATATTTTAATTAAAATAAAAACTGTCATAGATAATTTCGTAAGATAATTTCTATATTTTTATTTTTCATTACAGTCTTGAATGTGGAAAAATCATAGTGAAATATCATCCAGTTTGAAGATGAAGTGTCCTTTGTGCGCCCCTAGTGGCATCAGGTGGAGTTACAAATGTAGTGACTGTTTTTGTTAGTTTTCCTGTTAAGTGTTATTTTGAACAAATGAATACATATTTAAGAAAATAATTTTTTATGGATAATTTCGTAAGATTGTTCTTAGATTCTGTTTTTCTAGCATTTTCCAGATTTTCTTTTTATTCTTCATTACAGTCTTAAATGTGGAAAAATCACAGTAAAATATTGGGCCGATATATTGTGCGTCATATTGTAACGAATAATCGTAAGGGGCTAAATTGCGCGCAGCTAGCAGTTGTGCAAGAGAAACAACAGCCAATTGCATAAACGGCCACATTTTTCTGGATGGATCATCCCCAGAGTGCATCTCACATGTAGCAACTGCCAAGATCGATCAAACAATGTAAATCCTCCCAGTTTAATTCCAGCTGGGATTTCACGGAGCCTTCAAGTTCAACGTACTGCTAAGAATCGCTTTGACAGGGGGGCACATATGAGTACCATAGGAGTCGGAAGACACCCTAAGGCAGAGGAGGAGCAGGAGGAGGAAGTTGGGTGAAGGCGAGGAAGACATTCTGACAGCTGTCCGCCTCGATAGCGCGCTTCCCCATCAGTGACCTCTGAGGAACATCAGCTCGCAATGTGCGAGATGTGGTGATAACATCACCATGTATACATGGCAGCTTGTCAGGATCATCTAGGGCTAACTGCGGTGATCTGTGTATGTTTGTGCGTAGTGGGATGGGTGGTTGATTTTGTTTGTGTGTATGCGTGGTCAGTGTCCAGATGGCCATTTTGAGCCATTTTGTAGTTGAGTACTTTAAAACGGGCATAGAAATTATCTAAAATGTGTGGATTAGTAAGTCATTAGTATGAATGAATATTAATAAGGTGGTGTAACCTTCGGCCAACTGATTTGGCAAGAGAGCGCTAGACGTAGTAAGATTAATGTTTATAGGTTCATTGAATCCATGACCGCAACAAAGCAAAACAAAACTCTTTAAAAAGTTGGCATCCCGTGGTAACTAGGAATTACACAAGCTTCAGTCTGGATCTAGCCCTTACAAAGACCTGAGATGACCGAACACCTGAGAAGAGATGATGCCAACCCCTCAGAAGACCTCAGATAATGCCAACCCTCAGACAACATACAAAACTACCAAATTTTGCTATAAATTTGATCGTGACGTATAATCATTGCTGTTAACAGTGTTCACCGTCAGTTTGATTACATGACATTAACTAACTGCTTGATTTTTACCGTACATTTCTGCCATATGGACATCAACTTGAGATAGTCACCACTGATAAGCTATTACTACATTTAATGTAGAAACTTAAATTTTCTGTAAAGCTGCTTTGCAACGATTTGCATCATGAAAAGCGCTATACAAATAAACTGGAATTGAATTTAATTGAATTTGGCTAAGTCCTAAGCTCTAATAAAAACCAATTAATTTATTACTTGAATACTTATTATTAAAGTATTAAGATTATTGTTAATGGTTCATTTTTATGTGAATTTAATAATAATAATAATAATAATAATTTTTATTTATTATTATTATTGTTGTTGTTGTTAATATTATTAAAACATTTTAATAATAATAATATTGATGATGAATATATAAACATACTTAAGTTATGAATTTTTGATTATTAAATTACAATTATTTTTAGAATACATTTATTAAAAAGTTTTTATTATTAATAGCAAAAACAATAATAATATTGATAATGAATAAATAAAATACTTATTTTATTGTTGTTATTATTATTAAAATAAAAATTATTATTAAATGTATTTTATTAATAGCAACAACAACAACAACAATAATAATAATTCAAGCACATTATTAAATGTATACTAACTTATAACTTATTGACTATGTAAAGGATGTATGACTCTAACAAGAACCAAACGTACCATTACAAATCAAAATTCGATTTCATGGAAATTTTTATTGAGGTCACTCAACATATTAAAGGAAAATGGTAACAAGAACACTGGAACTACAACATAAATTCATCTCAGCAGTATTTTAAGTGTATTTATATAAATCATGCTCCTCCGTTTCCAAGCAGCTGGTGAAAAAGATGATTCATAATTGCAAATTGAATTAGTTGCATTATAGCAGCTTACCATTTTTAGAATCTATCTAAATTGCTTTTAATCCACAGATTTAAGTTGCAAACAAGGTTACAGTGAAGATGCGAAATGTATAAAAAAATCTACATGGACAAATATGTGAAGATATTTATGGCACGACTGCCAAAATATGAAGTTATATGTTTTTTTTTTTTTTTTAAATAGATACTGTACGCCATCCATCTAGACTGGAACAGGACATATCACACTGAGTCAAAACAATGTGAAGGCAAAGAAACCTATTTGTTTCGACATGCTCACAACATCTCTGTCAAGCCTGCTGTGCATTTTAAAATCTAGTTTGGCATGGCATACGTATATTACATTTACATTTACATTTAGTCATTTAGCAGACGCTTTTATCCAAAGCGACTTACAAATGAGGACAATAAAAGCAGTCAAAACTAACAAAAGAGCAACAATATATAAGTGCAAATGACAAGTCTCGGTTAGCCTAACGCAGTACACGTAGCAAGGTGTATATAAATATATATATATACACCTTCACACACACTCACTCACTCACTCACTCACTCACTCACTCACTCACTCACTCACTCACTCACTCACTCACTCACTCACTCACTCACACACACACACACTTTCACACACACTCACTCTCTCACTCACACACACACTCTCTCACTTACTCACTCACACAC
>NW_015656157.1:1890171-1893782 GCF_001515625.1 Sinocyclocheilus rhinocerous
ATACATACATACATATTATACACACACACACACACATATACACACACACACAAACAAAGAAAAACAAGTAGATAGAATAGAAACAATAGAAAGCTAGTGTTTTTTTTTTTTTAAATAAAGAACAAAAAAATGAAAAAGATAATTATAAATAAAGTAGAATTATAACTACATAAAAGGTATATTTTTCCAACTGCCTCCGTGAGAAATCAGGCACGCTCACAGATGCGTCTGTGCAGGAAGGCTGGCCACGCTTGGAGAAAATGAGAGCGGTTTCGCCACGTTTCGGCGTGTATGAGCTCATGCTGTCCACGGGGCTCCACACCCCTGCTGGAATTGCAAATTCACCTGCTCCTCCGGAGTCGGCTCTGCCCCGCTGCAAATCCGGTGTAATTTAAGGTGTGTGTTTTACGCCCAGATCCGTTGCTTGTTCTCACATCCGTCTGTGGAAGATGTGTGAACTGGCCAATTTTCGCTTTTGTCAGAAAAAAACCCCACATCCTATCCTTGAAAACCTTAATTTCCTACATTCTTGAATATAACGTTTTTTTTTGTTTTTTTGTGTGTCATTGTTGGCATCTATTGTTCCATGTTCTTCAGACATGGTTATATTAAAGGAATAGTTCACCCAAAAAGGTGTAGATGAGTTTGTTTCTTCATGGGAAGAGATTTGGGGAAATTTAGCATCAGAACACTTGCTCACCAATGGATCCTCAGCAGTGAATGGGTGCCGTCAGAATGCATCTCAAACACACAGCTTGTCACCTCACAAGATGTTAACTGATGGACTGGAGTGATGTGGATTACTTGTGGAATATTGTGATGTTTGTATCAGCTGTTTGGACTCTCATTCTGACGGCACCCATTCACTGCAGAGGATCCATTGGTGAGCAAGTGATGTAATGCTATATTTCTCCAAATCGTTGCGAAACCCCCATTTTTGGAAGCATGTACCCGGTGAAGTCTTGTTATAATGACAAAACAGAAAATAAGCTGATTGTACACTAACAAGTCTCCATTTTTAGCTTTTGATGGACATGAAATATGTAAGGAACGCAGGAGGTGTTACCCAGAGTGTGAACACTGTGTGTGCTGACAAAGCTGTATATTTTTCTCAGAATAAACGCTGTGATAACATGCTGACTGCCGCTGCTATCAAATCAAATTAATAAGCGTGATTGGCATGACTATTATAAATACAGTGGGTCCTGAAAATCTCACTTAAATCGGAAAGTTTTAGGAAGTAAAAAGGCATATTTAAAACTTTTCTTATGGTATATAATGCATACTATTATCATATATCATATTTAGAATTGTATTTTAATACGTTTTATTAATATTTGCAATGCTTTTGAACCCCACTGTCTTTTTTATTATATTTATTTAAATAATATTTTTTATAATTTCATAATTTTATTGTTATAGTTTAATGAGTAGTTGTAACAGTAATAGATACTACTGACTAAAAAGTAAATAAATACATAACTATTTGTAATAATATTTTAATACAGTTTACAATTTTTATATTTTTCTTTTACTATGTTTTTGTATTATATTTAGAATCACATTTGAAAATGTTTTGTTAATGGTTGCAATGCTTTTGGACCCCATTTTATATTTACTGTAAATTAACAATAGTTTACTTTGCATTGTAATAAATATTGATTGTTTATCTCAGAACGTTGTCATTTTTATATGTATAATTTCTGACTAAAAGTTAGATAAATATATACTAGCAAATCAACAATCATTTTGAGTGAACACGAGGTTACAAGCAACATGTGTACAGAATATAAATACAGCAGTTTTTGATTAATATTGTGTGAGCAGACTAAAAATGGCTTTAAAGTAGCATGCACAAACAATAGCAGAGCAAATCGCCTTTATTGTTTAGCCGTTGAGTTTCATCTACAAGGCAAACAGTGGTTCTCCATCTCTCTGATAATCTCTAATATGATTTTCAGCATTTGTTTGCCTTTGAATTTTGGAAAATGTGTGAATTTGAGTGTATTTCCTGCTGTCGGCCCGTCTCTCTCTATTTGTCTGTTTCTCTCTCAAATCCGCTGATTCATTGACAATGAAGTGAGCTGGTGGATTGTGGTGCTGTCTGATGGGTGGATATTTGCGTCCGGGGTTTGTGGTAATGTAGTTACATGGCCAGCAGTGTGTGATGAATAGAAAGTCTCCAGTGCTGTCATATGAGAAATCACAGAGGAGCTGCACACGAGACTCTGCTTCTCACTTCATGAAGTTTTATAGTGCCGCTTCCCCTGTTATGGCTTCTACCACAATGGAGAGATGCAGACGTATGACTGCAGTGTTACACGGGGTGTGGGTCTGTGTGTGTGTAATGGCACAGGGGTGTAATGTACATAGTAAAAAGCTATTGCACTAGAGTGATCCTCAAGGATTTCACTCCCCACAACCCTGAAACAAGAGAATTAACATCGTCTTTCTTTCTTTCTTTCTTTCAAGTCTATATCAGGGCCATGTTTTTTTTGTTGGATATTTACCATGGTACTACCATGACATTCTTTAAAGTACCATGAAGTAGTCTGTGAATACCACATATATACAGTAATAGTTAAGTGCTGTGGTATATTTTAAATTAACATTATTTCAGTATAGCGTGATATTGAATGTACCATGGTACTTCTCTAAGTAGTAAGAGCAGTTTTTATATACATTTACCATAGTATTTATTATGGAAGCTCATTTCCACCACACAAGGGGGAAAAAATCATGCTTTGGTGAATCAAAATTGAAGTACCAAGTCAAAATTATGAGATAAAAGTTGAAATTGTCAAATTATGACTCATAATTGTTAAATATGACCTGTATATCTCATAATTATGACTTTATGTCTCATAAATGTTTTTTTATCTCATAATATTTGTCATAATTATGTTTCAATGTCAATTTCAACGCTATAATGTCATATTTTTTTTCTATTAATTCCAAATATGTATCCCATAATTCTGAATATTTATCTCAAATTTTTTACCTTGTCAATTAGATTTTAATAGTAATTTTTGAATTTGTATGTCAGTTTGGACTTTTTGTCACACTTTTTTTATTTCTTAATTTAATTATATATTTAATAATTATTGAATTATTTAATTTAAAGGGGTCATATGATGCTGCTAAAAAGAACATTATTTTGTGTATTTGGTGTAATGAAATGTGTTTATGCGGTTTAAAGTTCAAAAAACACATTATTTTCCACATACTGTACATTATTGTTTCTCCTCTATGCCCCGCCTTTCTGAAACGCGTCGATTTTTACAAAACTAATCGGTCTGAAAAGCGAGGTGTGCTCTGATTAGCCAGCTATCCAGTGCGTTGTGATTGGCCAAATACCTCAAGCGTGAGACGGAAATGTTACGCCCCTCCCCATACTGTGATGCCGTGTCCCGGCCGGAGCGACGAAACAAAAAACATGAAAACCCATTACAAACGAGGCATTTGTTGCATCCAGTGGGGACATAATTACGGATTATAATGACTTATACTGTCTTTTTACGCGTTGCGTTGCATTGCGCCGCGTAAACATAAAACCATGTCTGCATTTGTGATCGGAGAAACAACAAATAACAAGCCCTACTCTACACTGC
>NW_015656157.1:1893810-1903570 GCF_001515625.1 Sinocyclocheilus rhinocerous
CGTGTTAGAACGAGCCGTTTTAGGTAGGTGTGGTTAACTCTTAACTTTTATAAAGAATATCTCTTTGGTTTTGAGACTTTAGTGTTTGCAACTTTACAGATCTTCTTTATGCACCAAGAGCTTGTAACACTCCATTATCGCTTGGTATCTCATAATTGAAAGCTTTTGTCATAATTGTAGTTTTTTTTGTCAGTATTTTCAGTGTTTATCTCATAATTATAACTTTTATCTCATAAATTACTTTTTCATAATTGTTTTAATGTCATTTTTGACTTTGTGTCTCAATTTTGATTTTGTCATAATTTTTTATATCTCATAATTTAAACTTTTTATCTCATAATTATCACTTAGTATCTCGTCATTTAAACTTTGTCATAATTTCGTTTTTTTTGTCTCAAAGTCAGTTTTCTCGATGTTTATCTGATAATTTAAACCTTTATAAACTCAACTCATAATTATTTATCTTTGTCATAATTATGTTTTAATGTCAGTTTCGACTTTGTATCTCAATTTTTACTTTTTGCCATAACTGTTTTTATCTCATAATTTCAGCTTTTATGTCATAGTTAGCTGTTTTTATGTCATAATTTTGATTTACTAGAGTGCAATTTTTTTTCTTATGTGGTATAATTGAGCTTCCCTAATTCCTTGAAATACTTTTGAGCGCCCTGTAAATACCATATCAATTTTATTTTATTTTCTTTAATTTTCTTTCCTCCCTGCTCTAGATTTACCAGATGTTTCGCCAAACCTCACCGTCCCATGAGCCATTTGCTTATTTTAAGGTATTTAGTGAAAAGCTGGCGGTGCACTTTGGCACGTTCCTGTGAGAAAGAACAACAGAAACAACCCATAAACAAGCTAATGGCTTCCTTATCTGCACTGCCGACAAGGCTCTTCTTAATTGGTTCAGATTTGAGAAGAGTCCCATTCAAACAACTTTTCGCCTGGAATTTTTTGTTCTTACCTTCTGTTTCACTTTTAAGCACAATGTACTCTTCAGATTGAAGTGGAGTTCAGCTTCCCATTCGAGCCCTAAATGTTTTCTAGATAACTGGGAACGTTGCCAGTTTCTGTCTTCCATTACAAATATGACCCTCTTAGTAATGGAACAATGCCTTGAAAACAAAATAATCATCCAAACCGGGCTATTAGTTAGGCGCTCTTCTGGCACGAGTACATTTTTTGGTTGTGAGTTGGTAAAAAAAAAAAAAAAAGAAATATTAATGCGTTTATTTCTGTATTTTTAGTCTATTTCAGGTTGTAGCAGGACCGGGGAGCAGCCGTCTGTGGGATTGAGTCATGTGACGATGTGATCTGGGTTAGCCGTGCGAAACGAGTGTGTATGTGTGTGTGTGTGTACACGAGTTGTAGTGGTTGTACTTTCGGCACATCGCTCTCTCTCTTGGGTCTTGTCTGAAGGAGTCTGGCTTCAGGACAGGAGGAATGAGGGCTGAACGAGGGCCCCGGTGAAGACCCACATCTCCTGCCTGCCAATCTATCTTCCTGTCCCCTTAGCTGGTGTGTGAGTGCAGGCGCGGCCCAGCGAGCTCTTAGCTAGAGAGAAAGGGAGGGGAGGATGCCGGAAAGACAAATAGTGGCCATTCTTTTCTGAAGGTTTTTAGAGGCTGGAGACAGGACGCTGGAATAGACGAAGTGTCACACCAAAGCAGGGTCATTTTTTGGGTTAGGTTTGAGTATGAAGTTACTGTGTGACTGTTGAAATGTGTCAGTTTATATTGTCAGGGCTCCAAACAAAAAAATCGAGTAAGGAGCCATTGGCTCCTGTAAGAAAAATTTTTAGGCGCCAAATTATTTTTTTAGGTGCCACAGAATAAATGTGTTTTATTTATTTTATTATTATTTTTTAACATTTCAATCATACTTTCATGTGTTTATGTCTCATCTTTTCTTGAATTTATCAGCATTTTAATCGATCTTGTAGATGACCTGGGAACTAAGGTTCACTTAAAGTGGGAACTAAACGTCTTTTCCAAATTGAAATGTATAGTCACAAAGAATTGTTCATGAATCTGTACAGAATCTGTACAAATATCATGGACCATAACAAGCATCACTTGGCCACTGAGTGTAGTTTGGGCTCCTCCTCAGTGCATCCTTTAAGTGTTCTCATATGTCTGTTTTTCTTCATTAGTAAAATGCAATTTTGTAGGAGGACATGAAGACAACAGGTTAAGTAAAAATATTAACATCCAATAACGCATAAATATAGCAAAATGCTCTTCTTTATAGTTATTTTTCTAGCTGAATGATGAGCTTATGGATGCTTAATGGTTATTCTGAGGTAAATGTATTATTATGTTGCAATGTTTCAAGCTTTACATGTTTTTCGCAGTTTGAAACACTGAATGAGCTTTTACACGAGACATTTCAGTAAGTTGTACTGTAGGCTTTCTTATAAAATAGGTTACGTTTTAATGTTAATTCATGTTCATTATGTACTTAGTAGTAAAGAGAAAGATATAATGGGTTCACGTGTCGCTTGAACTGAGGCACTAAAGTTTGGTCGCAAATGCGACCGTTTTAGTCGCAGTCTGGAGCCCTGATTGTGGTAGATATTCACATATTAGTTAACCTATTCAACTATTAGTCAACAACAACAACAAAAAACCTTTTTACAATTAAGGCAAAAAATAAACATGAGAAGAAGTACTTTGTACTGTGTTGTATTCATGTCTTTTGATCGTTCCTTAGCATTTAGGCCGAAATTGATAAACCAATAATTATTATGTTATGGCCAATAAGTTATAAATGCGGATTTAATTAAAAATTAAATTTAATTAGCTTAACTTAAATTAAAATGAAATGAAATTATTTTTTTTTAGATTTACAACTTTTAAATATAAATAAAATATATGTACTACATTGCATAAAAAGGAAACATTGAAAACTTAAAACATTAAGTAATTTAAGTAAAATATTACAAATTAAATATCAATCAAATTCATATACTACTTTGTGTAAATTAATACAAAAAACTGAAAACCAGTCAACAAACAAGGTAAACAATTAAATAAAAAAATAATAAAACAATTAAATATAACTTGCATTTCTATACTACTGTGTAAATAATACAAAAAAAGAAAACTGAAATTTAAGTATTTAAGTAAATAAGAAATTTAATAACAATAAATAAAACTTTTAAATATAAATTAAATTTATATGCTACTTTAGGGAAATAAATACAAAAAACTGAAAACCAAATCAATAAATAATTTAAGTAAAAAAATAAATAAATACATAAATTAAATTTCTATACTAGTTTGGGCAGATAAATGCAAAAAAAAAAAAGTAAAAAAAAATTTTTTTTTTAAACTGTTTTGATTTTTATATCTTAGTTTGTTTTTAATTGGTTGTCATGTGTGTGTTGTATTTTTACTTGTTTGTTTTATTATGTAAAGTGCCTTGAGAAGCTGCTTTAAAGGTGCTATATAAAAATAAAGTATTATCACGTTAACGTCATGTCACATAAACCAATATAGACAATGATTTCATATAATTTTCTGTGATTAAACTATGATATAGAATTACTCATGACATGATATGACCCGAGATATCAAGGTTTTAAATGACATCTTGCAGGTCCTAATTGCTTCCGATCTCGACGAAGAGGGAATGAACGACACCCGGCGCTGCGGAGCTGGAAAGATTGTTTAGAATTAGAGAGATAAAGAATGACAAAACAAAAAGAAGCGGGGTCTCTAAGGCAATGGATCCAGCGAAGACAGATCGAGCAATAAGGAGTGGGAGATTAGCGCTAGCTAGAGGGAACGACTAAGAGGAAGGAGAGCGAAATCAGGAGGAGGCGAGGACACAGGGTCATGCCGACAGCTTGAAGCCATACTCTCAGCGGGGTGTGAGAGCAGTAGTTCACGTTAAAACCAGAGAGAAACCCCTCTCTCTCATTATATCTCTATCTCTCTCCATCCCTCATTTAAAAGGCAGATCTGCCCTGGACACAGAAGATAGGGCACCACGTTTGTCTGCGGATACAAGGCCCCCACCCGATTCGCTGTGGGTTGTGCCATTATGTTTGACTGACAGAAGCCGTGATGAGGGACTGTCCGTGATCCCCCTCCTGTCCTTCCCGGAGGTTAGATTAGGCCGGCTTCAACACTCACGCGTGGAGCATGCGAGGCGGTGACCCTGAACATGGGTGGACGGGGAAAGCGCGTCGCAGGTGGTAGAGGTCATTTGCATTGAATGCTGGTCCAGTGTTTAAAGGAATATTCCTGGTAGGGATGCATGAATCGAAATGCATTTTTTTCTCTCTGATAAATTGCTATATTAAAAATTTTATTGGAAATTATTAATGTTATTTTTGAGCTCTAGGTTTGATGTGCTTGTTTGTAGGACTGGCCAGAAATATTGTGATTACTTATAAATTATATATCAAAATATGAAATATTACTATTGAAATGTTTCATAATATTTAATAAAACTATTGTAATTTCACAGTACAATAAAAAAATTATTAATTAATAATGATAACAACAATAATAATATTTGTTATTGTTAAAAATATTAAACAAAACTGAAATATTGCTATTGTAATGTTTCAATGATAATAATAATAATGTTTTAGTACTTTATATTTTATTATAATAATAATTATTTTTATTCTTACTGAGGAAAAATATTAAAATCAGACATAAAACTAATTTCACAGTACAATAAAAATTTTATTTCAGAAAAAAATGTTTTGTTGCCCATTATTATTAAATTAAATTAAATATGAAATTACTATTGCAGTATTCTTACTTTATTTAACAAAATATAATAATAATAAATAGTGTTCAAGAAAAATGATATTTTATTATCATTATTATAGCTAAGAAAAAATATTAAAGTTGTTATTAAAGTAAAATTACTATTGTAATATTTCACAGTAGAAAAAAAATGGTATTTTAAAAATGTAATATAAATATAATATAATAACTTTTATCATTTTATTGTCATTATTATCATCTCGGATGTAAAAGAACGGACCCGTGCTTCACTCTGATGCATGCATTGATCTGATAATTGCACCAAGCAATATCCCAATTTCTATTTACAAGCACTTAAAATGTTCTGTTAAATTGTGTAATATTTGAGCTGTACAGCTGTTTAAATAATTTACATTTACATTTACATTTAGTCATTTAGCAGACGCTTTTATCCAAAGCGACTTACAAATGAGGACAATAAAAGCAGTCAAAACTAACAAAAGAGCAACAATATATAAGTGCAAATGACAAGTCTCGGTTAGCCTAACGCAGTACACGTAGCAAGGTGTATATAAATATATATATATACACCTTCACACACACTCACTCACTCACTCACTCACTCACTCACTCACTCACTCACTCACTCACTCACTCACTCACTCACTCACTCACTCACACACACACACACTTTCACACACACTCACTCTCTCACTCACACACACACTCTCTCACTTACTCACTCACACACTTAGAGATAAGCAGACCAGTACCTCCACCTCTTCCAGTCAGACGGGGGGGGTGGGAAAAAGAGAAATTATTTGAGAGTGCTGCAGGTGTAGCATTGTCCTCTGGTTTGATCCACGTCTCTGTCAGGGCCATGAGGTTTAGTCTTGAATGACTTGTAATAGAAGTAATAAAATCTGCTTTGTTTACAGCAGACTGGCAATTCCAGAGACCAATAGAAAAAGAAAGTAGTGTATTAGTAGACATAGGCAAAGTGCGCAGGTTGTTAGGATTGCGTTGCCTACAGTGTGTGATGCATGGTTTGCGAGTGGTAGTGATAGTAGGGATCTGGAAACACATAGTAAGAATTGGTTATATTAACTGAAAACAGAAGGGGAACAAGTAGTAGGAAAGAGAATGATTCAGAAGTGATACTTATGTGTCTTGTTGGTGTCCCTGCTCGGTGGAGTCGAACGGTAGAGTCAATGGTCTTTACACTCTTCGGTCTTCACACGAGGGCTGCCGCGACCGCTGCCGCAGTGTACTAAGCTTTTTATATTCGTCTAACAAAACTCACATTAAATTCAGCGGGACACACTTTCCTGTTTATCACACGAAATGGCCAAGCAAAGCGCACGACACTGACAAGGTACGCGATACAGTACGAGACCAAACGCGATTTCAGCACGTCTCCACAGTACACAAAACAAGCGTTTCCTAGCAACGACAACTGCGCTAAACACTGAGACAAGAAATAAATACACTTACAAGCTGCTTTTAACTTCTGCTGATTGACTGCTTCTCACAAAGACTATTTCTTTACACTGTTTTGCTGGCACTTGAACACACTTTCCTGTTTATCACAACAAAGTACGCGATAACCAAACGCTATGCAGTTGCTTAGGCGTATAATTCTTAATAATTCATAATAATTCTTTCTATTCTTTCTATAAGAAAGAAAGAAAAAAAGGTAGTAAAATTGTATACAAGTTAGCAATTTTTCCACACTAAAATCATTGTGGCTTTCCTATTGAAACATTGAGTATTTTAATGTTTACAAATTGGCCCCTAGTCACTTCCATTGTAAGTGTCTCTCAAACCCAGATTGAGCTCAAGTTGTACTGAACCCGGAATATTCCTTTGAAGGTGCTGTGGGGAAGAAGGCCATTGAGGAAAAGTAAATGACGCATAATAAAACATCTTCATCGTTAGTGGACGCCTGTTGATTACTATAAAGTGAGAATCACAGTGTGTGTGATGGCTGTTTGGATAGATATGATCAAGTCCCAGTTCCCTGGAGAATGGATTCTTGTCGATCATGTTGAGCTGGTTTGGAGCGTATGCCATATGGAGGTGCAGAAAATGTGACTACACGTCTCTGTTTGGCTGGAAAGGAAATTCGAATCCAATAGCTGTATGTAATTAAAGCCTGTGCTGGAGGTCGCTGTTCAGTGCTGAAATGCATTATTGACCCAGATCAGTGTGTAACTTGGCTACGTTCATGTGCTCTGATACAATTATATTCATTCATACTATTATATACATTTTTATACTTTGAAAAAGCTTGTTCTTTTTACACCCCTCCTTATAATGAAAGTCAGTGGGGTCCAATGTTGTTTTAGCTTTCATTGTATGCCAAAACAGTTGAGACATTTCTCAAATATCTTCCTTTGTGGTCCACAGAAGAAAGAAAGCCATATAGGTTTGTATTAACATGAGAGTAAAAACAATTTTTTATTTTTGTGTGTAAACTCTCCCTTTAAACACCTAGCAAAATGTGCTGCACATCTATAGCCACTCACTGCCATGGTCGCTGTCCAGTGCTGAAATGCAGCATTGAATCACAATTGTCTATGTCATTCACAAAGTAAACTTCGACTAAAGTTTAGAGCATCATCGCCCAAACTGTTTTCAAACAGATTTAAATTCTGATCAAACTCTAACTGCATAAGATACATCGCGAGGAGACTTCAAGTGACACAAATGTCATTTGTTCGCCTCGCTGCCGGCAGGGAAGCGGGCCTCGCCATCTAGAGATCTCCTCCTTGGAGCGTATGCGCCGATGCCTCACAGCTGGGGCGAATCCGCCCGCAGTGCGTCGGGGAGGCAATTTAGGGCCAAAGCGCTCAGTGTGACAAGCCGATCAGCATCTTTGAAAGCCGCTCGCCATGTTGTCCACTCTCATTAAGGAAAGTCTGCCGCCCAAAGTCAGATAAAAATGAAACACCACTAATAGCACACTGGTCGCATTGTCTTTGTCTGGAGGCAAATGGCCAAGCAAAGCGCACGACACTGACAAGGTACGCGATACAGTACGAGACCAAACGCTATGCAGTTGCTTAGGCGTATAATTCTTAATAATTCATAATAATTCTTTCTATAGTCGTTTTAAGAAAGAAAGAAAAAAAGGTAGTAAAATTGTATACAAGTTAGCAATTTTTCCACACTAAAATCATTGTGGCTTTCCTATTGAAACATTGAGTATTTTAATGTTTACAAATTGGCCCCTAGTCACTTCCATTGTAAGTGTCTCTCAAACCCAGATTGAGCTCAAGTTGTACTGAACCCGGAATATTCCTTTGAAGGTGCTGTGGGGAAGAAGGCCATTGAGGAAAAGTAAATGACGCATAATAAAACATCTTCATCGTTAGTGGACGCCTGTTGATTACTATAAAGTGAGAATCACAGTGTGTGTGATGGCTGTTTGGATAGATATGATCAAGTCCCAGTTCCCTGGAGAATGGATTCTTGTCGATCATGTTGAGCTGGTTTGGAGCGTATGCCATATGGAGGTGCAGAAAATGTGACTACACGTCTCTGTTTGGCTGGAAAGGAAATTCGAATCCAATAGCTGTATGTAATTAAAGCCTGTGCTGGAGGTCGCTGTTCAGTGCTGAAATGCATTATTGACCCAGATCAGTGTGTAACTTGGCTACGTTCATGTGCTCTGATACAATTATATTCATTCATACTATTATATACATTTTTATACTTTGAAAAAGCTTGTTCTTTTTACACCCCTCCTTATAATGAAAGTCAGTGGGGTCCAATGTTGTTTTAGCTTTCATTGTATGCCAAAACAGTTGAGACATTTCTCAAATATCTTCCTTTGTGGTCCACAGAAGAAAGAAAGCCATATAGGTTTGTATTAACATGAGAGTAAAAACAATTTTTTATTTTTGTGTGTAAACTCTCCCTTTAAACACCTAGCAAAATGTGCTGCACATCTATAGCCACTCACTGCCATGGTCGCTGTCCAGTGCTGAAATGCAGCATTGAATCACAATTGTCTATGTCATTCACAAAGTAAACTTCGACTAAAGTTTAGAGCATCATCGCCCAAACTGTTTTCAAACAGATTTAAATTCTGATCAAACTCTAACTGCATAAGATACATCGCGAGGAGACTTCAAGTGACACAAATGTCATTTGTTCGCCTCGCTGCCGGCAGGGAAGCGGGCCTCGCCATCTAGAGATCTCCTCCTTGGAGCGTATGCGCCGATGCCTCACAGCTGGGGCGAATCCGCCCGCAGTGCGTCGGGGAGGCAATTTAGGGCCAAAGCGCTCAGTGTGACAAGCCGATCAGCATCTTTGAAAGCCGCTCGCCATGTTGTCCACTCTCATTAAGGAAAGTCTGCCGCCCAAAGTCAGATAAAAATGAAACACCACTAATAGCACACTGGTCGCATTGTCTTTGTCTGGAGGAAGAAAAAAAAAAACTTCACGGCTTCTGGTTGTGAACTGCGGCACGCAACGGCGACCGATCCATTATGGAGCACCGCGATGAACACCAAAAGCCTCCCGGGGATAATCATTAAGATGTCAGCATGGCACTATACAGCGCGCAGACTGAATATTGCGGTGTTCTTTGAGGGGGAAAGAAAAAGGAAAGCAATCACGCTGCCCCGGTGCCTCCAGATAGCACACAAAGTTACGGTGATACATGTTTTTCATATAATAGAAGCACACTGTCCGACGAAGAGGGTCAATAAATGTATTTCGAATTGTAAAGGGGCCAGTAAAATCGCCTGGAGCTGAAACACCCTTTTGAAGTAATACTTCTATTATATTTAGCCCCTTTGGGGTTAAACAAGCTGTTTGTTGTATGCATGAGTGTGTATATATATACAGGGTGCGAACTACGGGGGAAATAGGGGGAGCTCGGCTCCCCTTAATAAGACATGGGCTCCCCTGAAAACGGGATTTGTGAAATTTTGGGGGGACTCAAAAAATATTGACAATGTGTTATTTTGACGTGCAATTTCAGTTTTGTGTAATGTGATCATCGTGGATTATTATGTGTA
>NW_015656157.1:1904317-1921509 GCF_001515625.1 Sinocyclocheilus rhinocerous
TAACCGTTGTTCATGTGAACTCAAGACAGCCTGATGCTTTGTTTATATACTATTTGTGGGTGGCTGTTTGTTGTTTCACCTATCAATTCGTGTCGATAAAGTATAATAGGGTAAATCCTGTATAGTGATTTATCCTATATAGTGCTTGCATAAAGCAAGTAGTGCATACACTTGTAGCTGTTATGTATCTTTGTAAGTCATTGTAAGCCCTCTTTTGAGGCACGCGCAAGCGCACGAACACCCCCCCCACACACACACACACACACACACAAGTGGGCTCCCCCAAAGTCCACGGTACAGTTCCAACACTGTATATATATATATACAGTATATATATAAACTGTATATATATATATATATATATATGTAGTGTGTGTTCGCTCTAGGCCCGTTTTTGAGTTGTGTGTTCATGTGTTTGTGAGCTGAATTGAGTTGTAGCTCGCCGTCACCTCTCGCCTCCTGGGCTGGCTGGCCAGTCGCCATGGCAACAGTGGAAAACTACATACCAGACCGATGCACAATCCACAATCCATTAGGTAAAAGAATGGGAGGAGGGAGACAAGACAACACACATTTATTTACTGGGTTTATTTACCCTATTTTTTCCTTATTTATAATTTATGATGTATCGATCTGTGTCACTGTCGGGCAGAAGGCAGGCTTCCATAAGGATATTCTAGCCTTTGCTCCCTTCAGTTAAAAAAAGGGAGATTCAGTCAGTAGTTTGGGCATTCAGCAGCGAGCCGTCACCAAACAGAGGGGCATCTTTGAGCTCCTCTTTTTACACTGCTTTTTTTGTGGCATTACGGGCAGATTTATTGGACACTGACTTGGTACCATGGATGTGCCATGTTTTTTTGGATACTACCATGAAGGCATCTGTATCAGTCCATGTTTTTTGGCATTATTTATATTTATTGTTTTCATTTAGCTTTTATATTGTCGGTTTCAGATTTGAATTTATGTTTTAGTAATTTTAGTAATTAGTTTTTAACTAGTATTTGGTTTTTTATATTTCCATTTAGATTTCATTTTTAGTATTAGAAATTTATTTTACTTATTTTACACTTTAAAAACATTTATATGAATTTGTACATTTGTAAAAGAGATGATTGGAGTGTGTTTTACAAGAAAATACAATTTCTTTCTACTTAAAAATTCAAGTTTAATTTAATGTTTTACTTTTCTGTTACTTTTCTTTAAGTGAAAATTTTTTCCCCTTCAGGGAACTCGCTTTGCGTCAGAAACGTTTGGGGAGCACCTCTGTATGAGCATGTCCTGAAGCATGTGTGAAAACAGTCCAATGGAATGGCGAGACGTCACGGGTGGGGTGACGTAGAGACCAGGAAGCTTAAAAGCGCATCTGAAATAAACAGCATTAGCTTCATATCACCCTTCAGCAGCCATATCACCCTACAGCCCAAGACTGGTTGCCCACTGAAGCTAAGCAGGGTTGAGCCTGGTCAGTCCCTGGATGGGAGACCTCCTGGGAAAACTAGGTTGCTGCTGGAAGAGGTGTTAGTGAGGCCAACAGGGGGTGCTCACCCTGTGGTCTGTGTGGGTCCTAAAACCCCAGTGTAGTGACGGGGACATTATACTGACAAAAAGCACCGTCTTTTGGATAAGACGTTAAATCGAGGTCCTGACTCTCTGTGGTCATTAAAAATCCCAGGATGTCCTTCGAAAAAGAGTAGGGGTGTAACCCCGGCATCCTGGCCAAATTCGCCCATTGGCCTCTGGCCATCATGTCCTCCTAACCATCCCCATATCTGCTGATTGGCTTCATCACTCTGTCTCCTCTCCACCAATAAGCTGGTGTGTGGTGGGCGTTCTGGCCAGAAAAGTGCTATATAAATGTAAGGAATTATTATTATTATTGTTCTGTCTTCAGCAAGCACTCTGTGTGTGTCTGAAATATCTGTTGTTTGTCAGTGCCAGTGCACAATCACAACAATATATCGTGAGCAAGAAAAACAGTGTGTCCATGTTTGCAGTCCTTGCGGATCAAGTCCCGCTGTTCCTGAGGCACGGCGGCGATTGAAATCGTGGGGATCGTATGTGGATCTAGCGGAGGGGTTGTAGACGGGTCTCGCCCTTTCTCCGCCTTCACTCCCTGGATCTAGCACTCTCACTCAGGGTTCGGAAGCCCACTCTGCGGTCTCTTCCCCCTCTGAGTGAAAGTTCGATGTTACAACTATCTTCCTCTGAGGAGGTTGATGTTGTTAGCATTGATACAGAAGAGATTGAGGACTCGCCACCTGAATCTCTTGCATTTTAGAATGCTTGAATCTCCCTGCCCTCGCTACATCATGGGTGGGGATACACGCAATTTATGTGTGGTTTGTTTGGGAGTGGAGCACGCAAATTCAGCTCTTGAGGGGGCTGGCTGTGCTCATTCATAAAATGTCCCGACGTGTACAAGTGTGCACTATCTGGAATGTTTAGCTGTGCTCCTGTTGGCATTGCTTCTTGAGGGAAGAAAGTCTTATGCAATATAGAATCGAGTGGTTCGGATCTCGCATTGCCGAGGGGTTATGGGTCTGCAACAAAATAATGGTCGGTAGTTCCTTGCCGGTCATCTGCTTCAGGGTGCCAAACTGACTACTCCAAATACACCAGAGGCCAGCCTCGAGAGACTGGTCCCCTTAGTAGACCTCTTGGTAGCGTGGAAACTTCTGCCAAATGTGTCTCAATGGGTCCTGCAGGTGGTGTGTCCCTGGCAGGCTCTGGTAGGGGAACAGGAAGTAGTTACTCTCTGAGCAAGAAGGCCACAGAACGTGTTTTCCTCCTCTGAAGAGGGTGTCCGGGTTCTACATCCGGTACTTCAACGTTCCATGGAAGGATTGTGGAAGGATGGAAGGGTTGTGTCCGATTCTAGGTCTGTGCAGACTGAATCGTTCTGTCAAAACGTTCACATTCAAGATGCTGACATCAGATCCAAGGACTGGTTTGTCACCAGAGAGGATGCATACATGTATCCATCCTTTCACAATACAGGAAGTTCCTGAAGTTTGCTTTTGGTGGCAAAGCATTCCAATATTTGGGTTCTTCCTTTCGGCCTAGCACTGTCACTCCACACTTTCACCAGTGCTTGGATGCAATTCTGGCTCCTCTGCCACTCCAGGGCATCCACGTATTAAATTACATCAATGATTGGTTGATATTAGCTCAGTCAGAGCAGATGGTAGGTTATAGATCAAGATGCCATTCTCGCTCACATGAAAGAGCTGGGGCTAAGGCTGAACACCAAGAACAGTGTGCTTTCTCCAGTACAGAGAACCACTTTTCTCAGTGTTGTATGGGTGTCAACAACGATGCAGGCACATTTGTCTCCTGCTTGTATTATTTGATTCCATCAACTGTTTGGTCTGATGGCAGCAGCATCCAATGTGATAGCTTTTGGCTTGCTGTACATGAGACTTTTGCAGTGGTGACTCAGGACCAAGGGGTTTTCCCCAAGGGGCAACCTGCTTCATATGATCAAGGTCACGCTGCGATGCTTACGTGCCTTAGACATGTGGAGGAAGCCTTGGTTCCTCTTACAAGGCCTGGTGTTGGGGGCTCCTTCTCGTCATGTAAAGCTAACAACGGACACCTCCCTCACGGGCTGGGGAGTGGTCATGAGTGGCCGCTCTGCCCAGGGTCTATGAGAAGGATACCATCTCACGTGGCACATAAATTGCCTGGAGATGTTTTGTGCACTGAAACACTTCCTTTTAGACCTAAGGGGCCATCATGTGCTTGTCCGCACAGACAACACTGCAGTGGTCTCCTACATCAACCGCCAGGGGGGTCTGCACTCGTGCCCACTATACAAGTTGGCACACCAGATCCTCTCACTCAGCAGTTTACATCCCTGGGCACCTGAATCAGGGAGCAGACATCCTGTCAAGCTGAGGCCCGGGGGATGGAGGCTCCACCCTGATGTGGTGGACCAGGCGGTGGATCAGTGTGCGTCTTGAGACTTCACACTATCCACTCTGGTTCTCCCTCTCACATCCAGCTCCTCTTAGAATAGATACCATGGTACAGATGCGGTTGAGGCTGCGTCTGTACGCCTTTTCCCCCGATTGCTCTGCTCCCAGGAGTTCTGGAGAGAGTCCACCGGGACAGGGTCCGTCTATTTCTAGCAGCCCCATTCTGGCCGGCCCGAGATTGGCTCTCGGACCTAGTGTCCCTCCTCAACGGCTCTCCCTAGGAGATTCCAATCAGGAGGGACCCTCTGACTTGGTCAGGTGAGGGAATCGTTCATCCCCACCTGGAATTATGGGTTTGGCCTCTGAGGAGGCCCAACTCATAGACTCCGGTCTCTCAACAGAGGTTGTTGAGACTATACTCCACTCCAGATCTCCCTCCGCGAGGAAACTGTATTCCTTGAAGTGTGCTGTGTTCACTTCATGGTGCAGAAATCGTTAGCTGGTCCCAGTTAACTGCCCGGTTGGTTCAGTTCTGGAGTTCCTGCAGGGACGGTTCTCCACAGGGTTGACCCCCTCCACCTTAAGGTTGTATGTGGCGGCCATAGCTGCTTACCACGCCCCTTTGGGTGGTCAGTCTATACGTCACCCCGCCCGTAACGTCTTGCCATTCCATTGGACGGTTTTCACACATGCTTCAGGACACGGTCACGCAGAGGCTTTCCCAATATATATATATATATATATATATATATATTATATCAACATAAATATTTTGTATGTAGCCAAGTTTTTAGGTTTAGAATTTTATTATATCTAATATTTATCTGTTTGTTATTTTATACATCTAATATTTATATTTTATTTTAGCTTTATTTCAGCTTATGAAAAAGATTATTAGCTTAAGACTAGTTTGATTTAGCAATAACAACTGATGACAATACAATGGTGCCTTGTTTTATCATATAATTACAGTGATTTATGAATGTGGTAATCAAATTGAAGCATTATATGCACTGCATAAAAGTACAATGATTTTTGTATATGGAATTCTTTGAAAAAACCTTGAATTACCATTTAAATACCATGGTATGCATTACGTAATTATGAGTGCTGATATATATTACATTAAATATATCTAAAATCTCATTATAGATGTGCACCATGTTGATAGGGTATTCCATTGAAGTATCTTGGGTTATCATAAAAGTACCATGGTGTATGAATTTCGTAGTCAAACAGTGATATATATATATGTATATACAGTGTTTTATTGTTTTTTTTTTAAAGTATCATTTAAATTCTATGGCATATAATTATGGCAAGCAAACTATATAATACAAAAGAGGTACCAAAACGTACCATCATATTTTGAACATATACCCTAGTATTATTTTAATTACCTTAAAGTACAATGTAGATACCATGGTATATAAATATTGTAAACAAAAAAAGCATTTGTTAAATAGTTCTATAACATACAACGCACAAAGTACCATAGTATTACTATGTTCTTTTTGGGCATGTACCCTGGTAATAACAAGGTATTATTTTATATATCTCCAAGTACACCTCCATGACACTTACAAACCACTTTCTTGAAATAACCATGGATTTCAGTATCATGCTGTATTTCACAGTACCATAGTTTTACCATCAGATACCATCACTGTACCGTGGTACTGCCACAGTGCTTATTTTGAGGGGAATGACTTCCTGTTACACATCCAAAAGGTTGTTAAACACAAATTTCAGACATAAACAGGAAAAGATAAATAGCTATAAACCTACACAATGCACACTGGATATATGCTGCCAGCTTATTATATTTCACTTTAAAAAGGCCACAGACTGCATGAACCCCACAGTTCACACATCCTGCAGCTCTCGTCTGTGTTTAAGGGCCGCCCGTTGTTTAATAACACCACATTCATTGTACGTCGGTGGATGCACAGTAGTGGCTCCTAAGGGTCAGCTTTCTCCGAGGCTTTATTTTTGGGTTCTCCATAGAGAGGCATCATAGACTCTAATTTCACCTGCTTGCCAGCTCCTGTGGTCATCCATCCTGGGACCATCCATGCTTCAGTGCAGCTCCATCATGGCATTAGGAAGAGCAACAGCCTAGTTCAAGGTTTGTCCAAGCCGTTTGGCACTTTCCCAGTATTCTGCTATGGAAAAATGGCAGAGAGGGAGTGGAAACTCATTTGCATGCCAGAGCGCCATTTTTCCATGTAGGCGAAAGGTATTGCGATGACAGGATGTTCTGTAATTGAGCAAATGTTGATACACTGATAACAAGGAAATGTAAATTGAGTAAGAAATATTTACGATTCTGTCACTAACCACATAATAAAATTAGTGGTATTGATCTTGTTGTTCTTACTTTTTATTGATGATCTCCAATCATCTCAAGTCCAATCATCAATTTTTTTTTAATTCGTTCGTTATTATTTTCCAAACTCAAAATGTTTTCCAAACTCATAATGTTTTCAGATAATTTTATTTATTTATTCATTTATTTATTTGCCCACCCACCGACCCACCCTCAATTAAATGTATCCACCTTTTTCCTGAATGACGAAGTCTCGTCCGCCTCATAACGGAAAGATACTTTACATTCGCCTGTGAAAATTCATCAAACAACCGTAAATGTAAAATCAACTTACATGAAACGGGCAGTATTTTCATTTCTCTCACATCACACTCGCGCTCTCCCTTGCAAACACAACGGTGCCATCTTGTTTTCAGTTCTGTTGAGAAATTTACTGTAACAGCGCTGCAGTGTTCGTCTTCGTCTTGCTAGACGGTAGTTTACCTATTGTTTATGTGTGTTTTGAAATCACATTTGCCATGTATTCTCTCTCTTTTGATTAATTTATGCCTTTATATCGCAGTTTTATTACACACAGTATTGCTGTTTATCCCACAGTGTGTTTTTGAAGGAAATTAGCTATTGCTCCTTGTTTTCTTTTCTGAAAGACTATATGCTGTCAGGGAGGACAGGGTCTGTTAGTGCATCACGCTGAAGATGTACCTCATTAATGTGATGGCGACCAGATTGTATCCCATTAGGGAAAACAACACAAGGTGTGCAGCATATGAAATGCTTTATCGCTTTGGCAATTTAGTGTAGGTATAAAATGAGACTGTATGTAATTCTGTGGAATCTTAACAATCACTTAGGAAGCTGTATGGGGCTCATTTATTGATGAGGCTAATTGTACTTAGAATTACATTTTTTATTTATGATCCATCATTAATCAACTAATGAACAAGCAAATAGACAATACACACAAATAATATTAATCAAATGTATTGTTAAAGATTTTACTGGTCTCTTGAAATAAACAAATGCTTATAATAATTATCAATCAATCTGTTAATCCCCATGAAACATTAAAGGAATATTTCAACCAAAAATTATAAAAGGAAAATGTATTCACCCTCAGTCTGTCCTCATGCTACATCAGAACAGATTTGGAGAAATTTAGCATTACATCACTTGCTCACCAATGCATCCTCTGCAGTAAATGGTTGTCGTTAGAATGATAAAAAAACATCACAATAATCCACAAGTAATCCACACAACTCCAGTCCATCAGTTAATGCCTGAAGTGAAATGAAGTGAAAAGCTGCATGTTTATATTAAACAAATGCATCAAGACGTTTTTGACTTCAAACCAGTTCTTCCAGTGGAAAAAATCTAACCTGAATCAGGAGAGAAATATGCACAGATCAAGCACCATTTCTAAGAGAAACACAGTCCGAAACAGTTCTTGTTTTGGATATATATCGGTAGATTTTGATGTGAGAGTACAACAGGGGATGGACTTATTCACTGGAGGAAGCGTATTATGGACTTGTATTGGCCAAAAGTGACTAATTAAAGTTAAACTTAATAATAGATTTGTTTGTTACAAACATACAGCTTTTCACTTCACAAGAAGTTAATGGATGGACCGGAGTCATGTGAATTACTTGTGGATTATTGTGATGTTTTTATCAGCTGTTTGGACTCTCATTCTGACGGCACCCATTCACTGCAGAGGATCCATTGGTGAGCAAGTGGTGCAATGCTAAATTTCCCCAAACCTGTTCCGCTGAAGAAACAAACTACTTCGGATCTACCTTATCTATCTTTGATAGCCTGAGGGTGAGTGTATTTTCAGCAAATTTTCTTTTGGGTGAACTATTCCTTTAACAGTGAATAGTGACCAATGCAGTCAAGCTCCAAAAGCTCCTCCTTCGTTTTCCTTTTATGGTCTACAATGACAAAAAGATGGTTTTGGAAAGACACGAGGGTGACTAAGTGATTTATTATTATTATTTATTTATTTTTAATCATTCCTCTTCAAGAAGTTATATGTCATAATCAAACATTTAAATCATTACATAATCCAAACCAAACAAAAAGCCATCTCTGCCAGATCTCCTCATTCTTATCTATGAGGGCAGCATCTGAAAACAGACCATGCATTATTCATTACTGAGAAGTTACACAAGAATAAATGAAGCAGTCTGTCGTCATTTGCACTATGAGACTAATTGGCTACATTCAAGCCCCTTTGGTCCTGGGGATGAGTTTAATTAAGTTCAGGTATCGAATTAAGATCATGGCACAGATTTAAATGGCTTAGCCTGGGCTAAAAATAGACAAGTGCTCCATGAATCTCTCTGCGGTACTTTAAGTAAGGGAGGAGTTGGAAACACATTTTCTGGTGAGAGAGCTGCGAATGAGATAGCCTTTTACTATACAAAAAATTAATATTAAAATAAATTTTAAAAAGTATTAATAAATACATAAATTAAAATAACTAAGTATTAATAATATATCTGGGTTGGACTGGATCTGAAAAACAAAAAACAAAAAAACAACAACTAATGAATTGTAAATGTATTAAGTAAACTTACATTTTTACAAATTTAAATTCATTGTACGTAACAAAATTAAGTTGACAAAATGTCCAAGAACTGTGTTGCATTAGCTCCTTTTAATTAGCTAAACTGAACATGCAGCAAAAATCTTTTTTTTTTGAGTGAAGTTCAGCCACAGCTCCTTGTATATTTGATTTAGTAAGGCTGTTGTGACCGGATGTGCAAGAGTAAAATAAGTATTTTTACTCAGATACAAGCTATGCATTATTTTGAAATGAGGAATTACAGGGTTTTAGTAAGACCATCACCCACTGGATTGGTAAGTCAGTAGTGAGTAGTCAGCAGTCAGTAGCTCTCTGGGAGCAACAGCCTGAAGATTACAAATCCTGTTTTAAAGCGCTGCTTTTAGCCGCACCTACCCACGCACACCCATACGACAAGGCCGCATATTTAACAAGGGAAGCTTTCCTCTTTTTCATCTCTCCATGAGAGAAGTGCAGGAGGGCTTAGAGATGTTTGCCTTTGTTCTCTTCATGGAGTTTTTTTTCTCCCCCCTTTTTGTTAACGTATGTAGGCGTTTTTGGTTTTGTAAAACACCTCAATAGGAAGATTTGACAGAAAGGATTATGGGTACTGGTAATAGGCTTTAACAAGTTGTCATTTGTGTTGTACCACTTTAGTATATTATTTTATTATTTTCGTTTTTTTTTGGTTAACATAGCTTGTAGGTTTCTGTGGTAACACATCTGCTTTCATTTAATATATTATTTTTTAATATTTATTTAATATTATAAAATTAATAATAGTACTAGTAATAATAATTATATATTTATTTTTATTATATAATTTATTATAAATATAGCATCAACAACAATAATAAAAATAAAAACAAAAACTTGAATTATTGTTGTTGTTGCTGCTTATATTTTAGGTATATTTGGTCACATTAATTGTATCTGCTTTCAATTAATATTTATTATTATTTATATTTAAATATTTATATATAATATTTTATTTATTTATTATTATTTGTTATTTGCAACAACTATTTTATAAATAATAATAATAGTGGTTGTTGTTATTTTTATAATAAATTATTAAATAAAAATATAAGTAATAATAATATTTATTATTGTTGTTGTTGCTCTTTATACTTAATTTTCTTTATTATTAGTATTATTATTTTTATTATTATTAATAATAATAGTCTTTAAATTAACAACACTAATAGTAATAATCATTATTTTTAAAATTACTGTTATTTTTGTTATAACATTATATCAACGACAATTATTACTATAAATAAGTTGTTGTTTATACTTATTTTTATTTGTATTTTATAACAATATTAATAATAATAATAATAATAATATTGTTGTTGTTTATACTTTTGTTTTATTTAATAATTTATAAAATAATTTGTTATTTTAGTATATGCATAAAACAAATTATGTAAAAAGTAAAAAAATTAAATATGTATTTTTTTTAATACAATAAAAAGTTGGTTTGAATCATTTGAATTTTAGTCCTAGATTTCATATCAAATATTAATACGGGTTATTACGCTTGCACATATTGTCTAATTGTCACATTGTTAGTTCCCAAGTCTTCAGGCTGTCACTGTTGCTGTCCAAGGTTCTGAAACGGGTTCAGCCATTTGGACCTTGTCTTTTACACTAACATAATTGTGCTCGCCAAAGGGACTGTCAGGAGCAGATGAGAATAGTGATCGTGTTAAATAGCGTTGTTTTAAATTGGCCTAGCTTTTGCATTTCATGCGTTGGATTCAATTTAGTTTGTTCCAGTCAAGAAATCTGTCCGTGGGCTTCAGACAGACAGCTTACCTGCCATTATGGCGCCCAGTCAACTGCTTTGGCAGTTCCGATGAGTGTAAATGCGTTTCCTTTGACAAATTTGAGTTTCAGAGGAAAACAAATAATTGCTTTCACATCCTTTTTTCACAGCTGGCTAAGTGGGAAAAAACGTTCAGTCTGAATGTTATTCCAACGTCTGATGGCGGGCCAAAGCGTGTGCGTGCCGCATGTGAAAACAAACTCATCTTGTTGAAAGCATTCCCTTCCTCGATTGTTCCCACCTCAGTGCATCACAATACAATTAACAACGGATGCAAATCAGGAGCAAATCATTCTGTTCAACACCGAAGCGTCTGCTTACCAGAACACACATCCTTTAGGCTATTTAATGACTGCTTTGCCCGTACTAATCTGTTCATCCATAAGACAAAAATACTCGCAAGATTTACTCGCCTGAGTGGCTGCTCTCTCTCTTTAATGCTGTGCTTCTTTTGAACCCTCCCTTGCCCCCCCTCGCTCTACATATTTACCTGTGTCTGGCAATCCCGTCCCCATCAAAGCCACTTTTTTCTCTTTTTCGCTCAGTGGCAATGCTTTTTCTCCAGGGATTGGAGGCCTTGAGCTACCCTACAGCCAGTTTGCAGCCTCCAAACAGCCTCCCTGTGTGACCCAACAGGCCTCGCCTGCATTAATGCCTTTCAAAATAATCTTTACTGCCAATGGGAGGTGTGAACTCCTGTTTCCTGTATTTGGGAACCTCTAACTCAGCTTGACTAGCAGGACTGTCGGGATGCTTTTATAATTGCCTGATCGCTATTGTTTGATGTGCACTGTTTTGTCATTTCAGGTACATTGTTGTCTTCTTTTAAGGATTTTTACTGGAAAGCAAGACAAAAATACGGATAAAGAAAACAATTATTTTTGTATATCTTGTATATGTAACTTGCATATTGATATTATTATTATTATGCATGTATATTAATAACTGTAACGGGGCTGACGAGACGTGAGACGTGCGGATCCATGTGCAAGCTTTATTTAAAGCAGAGAGGTCAGAAACACAGGCAGGGTCGAACAATGGCAAACAGGTATATGGCGGACAAGACACAAGAATAGTCCTAGGGCTAGCAAAGGTCAACAAACGGCGAACAGAATCAAAAGGGTGAGACTAAATGGATAAATCCAGGAAAACAGGCAAAGATCAGAAACCGAGAAAACAGACAAGGCAAGACTAGGCTAGGCTAGGAAAAACTGAACAGGCTCCGTAGTGTAGCATCACTGCTGGCGATAAGCGCATACAATACTCGGCACTGACGGGGATCCGAGTGAGTGTATATATAGGGAAGGTGTGATTGATGACAGCTGTGTGCAATCAGTGCTGTGTGCAATCAGTGCAATGGATGGTGGGATATGTAGTCCGGGATGACAGGATGGTGGGATATGTATGTAGTCCTGACATGCAACAGTTTGTGTAGTGCGAGAGTCAATGTAATGGAAGGGTGACCTCTGGTGGTGATTGAACGGAAGTCCATGTACAGGATTCGTGACAATAACATTAAATAAACATTAACATTAAACATTTTTTTTTCTTTTGTGTTCCATAGAAGTAATACAGGTTTGGAATGACATTAGTGTGGATAATAAATTATGTCAGATTTTCATTTTTGGGTGAACTGTCCATTTAAGGTATCTCACAAAGTATCTCAGGTTAAGGTCTCTGAGTTGGCATGATTGTGTAGCTCCAACCTAAACAAGATATTTTAATGTCAAGCGTAACGTTAGTTCTGGCAGGTCACGTTAGTCAAGCTCACATCAGCTGACAACCATACCGCCGCTCCAAACTGTATGCTAATTGTCAATCATATTTGACGATAGTGGTCCTGACAGAATTAGAAGTCCTGTTCTTTCGGAGTACGCCAGCAAGCTTTAGCCTTTGTTCTCGGTTTGTGCACAATTGTAATGGGGTCTCATTATAAACTATCTACATAAATGGAGCAGATAAAAAAGATAACAACGCGTTCTTGGGCTTATGATAGGAAATAACTGCTTTGGTTTCCAATTAAGCTTTCGCTTTATAATTAGCCGAAAGGCTCCTTCGACCCCTTTTGCAACACACACACACCATGTCCACCCCAGTTTTTCCCAATGTGCTGCACAGCAAGAGAAATTAGATCACTAGCCCATGCATTCATGCAGAAAGCTCACGATTTCTGCTTTAATGCAGTCAGACAGTGAAGCCAGTGTCAGCCCAGCATTGACTTTACATGCAGTAGATGTTCGAAGTTCAATCATCCATGCCATCTCTGATAGCTGCACTCTTCTGAGCATCTACTATTGTTAGGAGTTAGAATAGTTGTTGTTGTTATTAATTCACTTATTTATTTACTAGTGCTGTCAAAATTAGCACGTTAGCGCAGGCAATTATTTTTTTCAGTTTAACACATTACTTAATGCAATTAACGCAGGGGCAGAGCCAGGGCCACGCCGCTCACAACTGCTGCTTCTGTCTCTTTTTTTCTTGACAAGAATTGCGTTTATTACGATTACTTGTAGTAAAAACGAATTTTCCTATCCTGTCAGCCATTATATTGTGCTCGTAGCACGTGCTCTTCAATTGCTCTTCAAAATGCAGTGGCGTGCGCTGTTTATAATTTCATATTAAAGCACAAATGAAACTACGAGCATGTTGTAGTTATTTTGTCAGTTAAGTCATGAAGTTACCAAAAAGGTGATTAAAGCTGCCTTAAAACTGCATACATGAAAGTATTTGTTATATATGAGTCACATTTAAGAAGATGTCTCTGAAATGCAGTGGTTTTCAAAACTGTCCTGGAGCAGCCCAGCACTGTCTCCCTCATCTAACACACCCGATTCAGCTCGTCAGCTCAATAGTAGAGACGTTAAGACCTGAAGTGAGTCAGAAAAGGTAAAGTGTTGTGAGAAAATATGATGCATGTCAGATCCGCGTCACGTTCAGCAGCGGCAGCTCTTAAAGCAGCCAAAATAACCTAATAACCAGCTGCTGTGATGTCTGTTAATCAAAGAACAAAAGAAAAAACAGGAAATCAATAACTTTTGTAGCTTTAAGAATTAATCTATATTTAATTTAGAATTTAGTTTTTGATAACTTTATTCCATTTCTGTATATTTCATACTTGCTGCATGGCACAGGTGGCTAAATATGACATTTATTATAATGGGTTTATGTGAAGAATGTTTTAAGTTCACTTAAATTAGAAGTTATTTTTTTAAGTCTACTAAATGTTAAAATTGATAGCTCTCAATTATACTGTAATGTTAAATGGCTATAGTTAATGGTTAAATATTAGGAAAAAAAAACTATTTCATAGAGACATCAGTATTGGTATCATTGATACTTTCCTTCATAAAATAAGATATTATACAAATATTAAAAATATACTGTCTATATGTTGTTTCTACATTAATTTGAAGATTGAATGTGAAATTATTGCAATATAAAAGTATATTTAAAAACTTTAATGTTAGTTGGGATTAATCAAGATTAATCATGATTAATTTCTTTAAAAATGTGTGATTAATTAGTTTATTTTCTTTTAATTGATTGACATATGGAAGCAAAACAATGCCATATGTCTTTGAAACAAAAAAGCATGTTGAATAGCACTAACTGCAAAAACAATGCATTGTATTAGCAGTGCTTGCATTTTAATGCCTTGTATTTCCAGAGCTTGCATTTTTAGGTCCTGAAATTTAACATAGTTGTTTATTTAAGCTGTGAATATTTCAATTCAAAATATTTCACACACATTTTCATAATTAAAAATTCAGTAATTCATATTCACCTTCCAGAATTCACTTCCAAAATATTCATGCACATCTGGGAGCTGCAGGAATAGCAGTAGAGCACCGATGCATGATCTCCAGCTGCTGTCAGTCGCTCACCAGCAGGTGGAGCAAGCGGCTGTTGATGAAGACCAAAGCAACAGGTGGATCAAGTCATTCATTCACAAAAACTGATCTGCAGAAATGGAGCAAGCGGTAAGTAGAAGTTATGATAATCAGCGCCAGTATAAACATGTGGAAAAGCTGATTATGTATATGTTTCATTCAACATCTTGCTGTTTCCCGTAGCTTACATGTAAGCAGCTTTCTCTACCACAAAGAAGATTATAATGCTATTTTACCCAACGCTGAAGTACAGAACTAACATTACATCTGAGGAAGACATATATTGTTTTCTTTTGCTTAATTTCCGTAACTTTGTATCATGGCTTGTGTGACGCTGTGCTGTAATACTGGGGTTCCTCCTCATATGTCAAACTCCAGGATTCCCCAACGACGCTAACGCACCTCAGTGAACTCATACAGTGATATAAGACCTCAGATTTCAGAATACACTATATTGCTGATTATGCGAACTATATACAGGCAAGCAAATGAGGTCAGAAGAATGCAATGCGCTGCATTTTCTTTATAATTGCTTTCCTTTACCAAGCACTGATCTATAGAGTCGACAGTCCTACAAAGTTATCAATACGACGATTAGTTTTACAATATGCAACCACTTTATATCGACATAAAAAAGGAGTTCAAAACCGCCTAGGTGTATTGTTGTTGCAAATTTAAAGGTGGGGTAAGCGATTTTTCAAAAACGCTTTAGAAAACATATTTGGGCCGTATAGCAAAACAAACCTGTAGCCAATCAGCAGTCAGGGGCGTGTCTACTCATGATGTGGAGGAGAGAGCGTTCAGTCCGAGCCGAGCAACAGAAAGATAGAGATGGCAGATAAAAAACAAAAGAGGAAAATGTCTGCGGAAGAAAAGAAGGCTTAAGGCAATAAGGCAAGAAGTATGACCCATGTAAATATCGGATCAGCTTTCCAGCGCTGGAGAGAACTCAAGGAGCGGAAGGCCTGCGATCGGACGCCCAGTATATCTATGGTGTAGACAGCATCACTGATTATGAGTTCTATAGTATTTTGTCGCGTGTTTAGTTTTGGTGATTTCAAATGTCAACATTGGCTACCAGAAATCGCTTACCCCACCTTTAAAGGTGCATTGCTAGATACAAGACTGACTTACTACAGGTTAGATTTGGCCAATTTTTCCCTTACGGTATGTACAGTACACAAATATATATAAAAAAAAACTACAGTAATTCACCAAAAGTTTTTTTTTCATGTTCCACAGGTTGTAGTACTGTACATTGCTAGTTACAAGACTGACTTACTTCATGTGACATTTTGCCAATATCTCCCTTATTGTTTGTACCATTCACAATTATTTAAAACTAAAACAAAAAAATCTGTAAGACCCCAAAAGGGATTTTTCATGTTCCAAAGGTTGTAGTATAAAATATCGATGTACTTTATGTACAGTAAGGGAGGCATTAGCAAAATTTCATCTATAGTAAGTCAATCTAGTCACTAGGAATGTCCTACAACCTTTGGAACATAAAAAAAAAAACTTTGTGAATTACAGTAATTTCTTAAGAATAATTATATACTGTATATACATTGAGGAATATATTGGCAAAATTTCAACTGTAGTAAGTCAGTCTGGTCACTAGTAACATACTAGTAACACAACATTTGGAACACGAAAAACCCCATTCTGGTGAATTACAGTAATTTTTTTCTTAAAAAAATATTTCTGTAGTGTACATACTTAGGGAAAGTATTGTCTAAGGCGAGTTATTGGCCATATATTTAGTCAGTTTGAGTAAATTATTCATTTACTGTAAACATTAATTTGAAAAAATGATTGGACTTCGTTTTGTACTGTGAGGTAAATTTGCAGACGGTCCCTAAAGCAGCCTAGGCGAATATGCAGCGAATATCAAACCTATGTTTAACGTGCAGTTTTGCACGTTCCGTAACTTGCGTTCATATCCTCATCTGCCTGCCTGTATATAGTTTGCATCATCAGTAAGATCTGAGTTTGGTCTTTTAATAGCTGTGATTGTGTTAGTGCACTGAGCCGCGTAATGCATTTTCTTTAACAGCTTTATGAGGGAAACAGCGTGAAACCTTGCGCGTTCATTCATATTCTACATCTGCTTAACTGTCGATATAGTTCGCATAATCATCAATAAAGTGTATTCTGAGATCTGAGGTCTTTTTTATATCACTGTATTAGTTCACTGAGGCGCGTTATGCGTCGTTGGGGAATCCTGGAGTGTGACGTATGAGGAGGAACCGCAGTATTACAGCACAGCGTCACACAAGCCATGATCTGGTCTTCATCAACAGCCGCTTGCGCCACCTGCTGGTGAGCGACTGACAGCAGCTGGAGCTCATGCATCGGTGCTCTACTGCTATTCCTGCAGCTCCCGGATGTGCAATGTCGAATTTTCTGTCAAATTTTAACCACTGAATTTGTGGAAGCAAAGTTGGAAAGTGAAATAAAATTGACTGAAATTTGCCTGTCGAATATTATACATCGTATTTTTAAACAGATCGAATATTTTGGAAGTGAATTCTGGAAGGTGAATATGAATTATTGAATTTTTAATTATGAAAATGTGTGTGAAATATTTTGAATTGAAATATTCACAGCTTAAATAAACAACTATGTTAAATTTCAGGACCTAAAAATGCAAGCCCTG